>NC_069804.1:186750664-187050664 GCF_027406575.1 Nycticebus coucang
TCAGATCTTGATATGGGGCTGTTCAACATTTCCACTCTATTCTGGCTATGTCTTGGAAGGTGACGTGCTCCGATCAATTTCCTTTAGATTTTCATATTTCCTCTATCGCCACTACTATTTAATATAATGCTGGAAGTTCTAGCCAATACAGTCAGGCAAGGGAAGGAAATAAAGGGCATCCAAATGAGAGCAGAGGAGGTCAAACTCTCCCTCTTTACTGACGATATGATCTTATACTTAGAGAACCCTAAAGCCCAACTCCTGGAAGTCATCAAAAAATATGGTAATGTTTCAGGATATAAAATCAATGTCCACAAGTCAGTAGCCTTTGTATATGCCAATAACAGCCAAGATGAGAGGCCAATTAAGGACACAACCCCCTTCACCATAGCAACAAAGAAAATGAAATACCTAGGAATATACCCATCAAAAGAGGTGAAGGACCTCTATAAAGAAAATTATGAAACCTTAAGAAAAGAAATAGCAGAGGATACTAATACGTGGGAGAACATACTATGCTCAGGGCTAGGAAGAATCAACACTGTTAAAATTTCTATACTTCCCAAAGCAATCTACAGATTCAATGCCATCCCTATTAAAATACCAACATCATACTTTGAAGACTTAGAAAAAAATAGTTCTTTGTTTTGTATGGAACCAGAAAAAATCTTGCATAGCTAAGGCGCTTTTTAGTAGTAAAAACAAAGCTGAGGGGCGGCGCCTGTGGCTCAAAGGGATGGGGCGCCAGTCCCATATGCTGGAGGTGGTGGGTTCAAACCCAGCCTCAGCCAAAAACCACAAAAAAAAAAAAAAAAAAAAAACAAAGCTGAAGGCATCAGCATACCAGACTTTAGGCTGTACTACAAGGCCATAGTGGTCAAAACAGCATGGTACTGGCACAAAAATAGACACAGACATTTGCAATCGAATAGAAAACCAGGAAATGAAACTAACATCTTTCAGCCACCTAATCTTTGATAAATCAAACAAGAACGTACATGGGGGAAAGACTCCCTATTCAATAAATGGTGCTGGGAGTACTGGATATCCACATGTAAAAGACTGAACCTGGACCCACACCTTTCTCCACTCACAAAAATGAATTGAAGATGGATAAAAGACCTAAATTTAAGGCACAAAATGATAAAAATCCTCTAAGAAAGCATAGGAAAAACACTTGTATATTTCAGCCCTGGGAAAGACTTTATTAAGAAGACTCCATGGCAATTGCAACAACAACAAAAATAAGTGGGAATTAATTAAACTGAAAAGCCTCTGTACAGCTAAGGAGACAACAACCAAAGCAAATAGACAACCTACACAGTGGGAAAGCATATTTGCATATTTTGAATCAGACAAAAGCTTGATAAGTAGGATCTATAGAGAACTCAAATTTGAATAGAACCTTCTCTAAAGAAGACAGATGAATGGCTAGCAAACATAAAAAAGGGCTCATCGGGCAGGGCCTGTGGCTCAATGGAGTGGGGCGTCAGCCCCATATGCTGGAGGTGGCAGGTTCAAACCCAGCCCTGCCCGAAAACTGAAAAAAAAAAAAAAAAAGCTCTTCGTCCTTAATTGTTAGAGAAATGCAAATGAAAATCACCCTGAGCTATCATCTAACCCCAGCAAGAATGGCCCACATCACAAAAATCTCAACACTGCTGATGCTGGCATGGATGTGGAGAGAAGGGAACACTTTTACACTGTTGGTGGGACTGCAAACTAATGCAACCTTTTTGGAAGGAATTATGGAGAACCCTCAAAGAACTCAAGCTAGACCTCCTTTTTGATCCTGTAATCCCATTACTGGGCATCTACCCAGAAGGAAAAAAAATACTTTTACCATTAGGACACTTGCACTAGACTGTTTATCACAGCTCAATTTACAATTGACAGAATGTGGAAATAGCCGAAATGCCCACCAATCCAGGAATGGATTAACAAGCTGTGGTATATGTATACCATGGAATACTATTCAGCTATTAAAAATGATGGAGACTTTACATCCTTTGTATTAAACTGGATGGAAGCAGAACACATTCTTCTTAATAAGGCATCACAAGAATGGAGAAGCAAGTATTCTATGTACTGAATTCTCATATAAGGACAGTTGATGACCTAGTACTCTGTGTGGGGTGGGGGAAGGGGAGAGGAGAGAGAGGGAAGGAAGGAGGGAGGTGGGGGAAGGGAAGTGCAGAGTGAGGGAAGGAGGGAGGGGATTGGGGGAAGGGAAGATCAGAGAGATGGAAGGAGGGGGCGATGGGGTGACCTTGTGTGACACACCTTTTGGGGGCAGGGCACAATTATAAGAGGGACTTTACCTAACAAATGCAATCAATGTAACCTGGTTCTTTGTCCCCTCAATGAATCAACAACAATAATAATATTAATAAATTAGTATAGGTCAAACAATAAACAAACAAACAAATGAATAAATAAATAAATAAAAGTCAACAAGGACCCAGCCTCTGTTATATTTGAAAACTGCTGCCTCCTAAATACCATAACAGCCTAACAAAAAAATTATGTAATTATTAATAAAAATGCTTGCTGCTCAACATGAATAACGACTGTAATCTACACTTCTTAAAAGGTAAAATAAATATTTGCCATCAAATTAATAAAACCCTATTTCCAAGAATAAAAGACTAGCTTAATAAAACATAGAAAAAATATGCTCAGATCTGTTCTTTTCTACTTATTTATTCTTATTCTCATTTATGTTCTTGTCTCTCTTTTCCGATCTCTTGTCACCAGACTACTAACCCAATCTCTTCTCTCCACAGCGACTGACTCAGTTTTTAATGTTGAACGTCTAAGGAAGTTTCACACAGAGAGAATAAAGAAGCTAAAAAATTTTCACACCAAAATATGACTACTTAATATAAAAAATACTTGAATTAAAGACCATTGAAAATAAGAAAACATTTAAAAGAGGATTTCCCTCTATCTACATAAAACCTGGTTGATCTCATCGAAAGCTCAAAGGGGGGGCAACTGACTTCCTTTCCTCCCCATGAAGGCTAGCAGACCAGGCTCTGAATCATTTAAAACACACTACCTGACTCTCAGGTTAGTTTACAAGTCAATTGGTTTCCCCATTTATTCATCCTCTTCAGCAACAACTTATTGCACACAAACAACACATTCTCCCCCTCCCTTCTAAAAGGCATCTATAAAGGTATCTGACCATCATTGAGACACTGGGTAATCACTCTGCGAGTCTCCCCATGTGCTTGGTAGTTAGCAATAAACATTTCTCTTATTAATCTGCCTTAATTGTAAATTAATCTTTCAGTGAATTTTCAGGGGAATAAAAAAGACGTTTCCCATAACCTCTACAAAGGCAAGTTCTATTCTAACAGGCGTCACCCTGAGTCTGTATATTGTCTTAGAACAGCGGGTCTCAACCTGTGGGCGCGACCCCTTTGGAACAATGAAAATACATCCTGCATATCAGATATTTACATTATGTTTCATAACAGTAGCAAAATTATAGTTATGAAGTAACAACAAAAATAATTTTATGGTTGGGTGTCACCACAACATGAGGAACTGAATTAAAGGGTCACAGCATTAGGAGGCATTAGGAAGGTTGAGAACTACTGTCTTGGAAGTTACTGCCATCTTAACAATATTAAATATTCCAATCCATTAACACAGAATGCCTCCCTATTTACTTGGGTCTTCTTTGATTTATTCTAGCAATGTCTTGTCATTTTCAGAGCACACACCTTGCACATCTGTTATTAAATTAATTCTTCAGTATTTAGTTCTTTTTAATGCTATTGTAAAGGAATCATTTTCTTAATCTCATTTTCAGGGTGTTAGTGTATTTTCATTGCTCACATATAGAAATACAACTGATTGTTGCACACTGATCTTGGATCCTACAACTTTGCTGAGCTCATTTATTACATATTCAAATAGAGATGAGGTGGGTATATAAGAATCTGCCATTTATGAATAAAGATGGTTTTGCTTGTTCCTTTCCAATCTGGATGCTTTTTCTTTCTTTTCCTTGACTGACTGCCATGACTAGAACTTTGACTATGATGTTGAATGAGAAGCATCAAAAGAAGACATCATTGTCTTGTTCCTGATCCTAGAGGGAAATCACCCAGCCTTTCACAATTAAGTATGATGTTAGCTCTGGGTTTTTCATGGATGCCATTTATCAGGTTAAGGAAGTTACCTTCTGTTTCTAGTTTGTTGAATTTATTTTCATGAAAGGGTGTTGGGTTTGGTCAAGTACTCCTTTTCTCTGTGCGATTAACATGATCATGAGTTCTCCCCTCCCTACCACATTCAGTTAATAAGATAAATTGATTTTCACATGTTGATCCAATCTTGTATTTGTGGGATAAACCCCCCTTGGTAATGACATATAACAAGAGGTCAATAAACATTTTCCTGAAAGAATAGGAGTGAATCAGGCAATCTTCTTGGGGGCAATGTATGTGTGAAGGAAATCTGTAGCATGATGAGAAACCAAGGCATTGGGGAGGGCAATTAGTTCATAAAGGCTGGAGACTAAGGTGCTGGTGGGGTAGTGGTGGTTGATGTGGCTGGGTAAGAGGCAGGCAGGAGTCAAGACATGCAGGTTCTGTTACACTATGCTCAGGTTTTAGAATACCCTGTAGGCTAAAGTGAACCCACTATGGTCTTTCAGTTCAAGAGTGACATGACCTGATTTTAATAAGCTAGCTTCTTCTTCTTCCATTGAATCTTGATTTTATCTCGTGTGTTTGGATTCCTTTTTTTTCCTAAGTACTTTATACAAACTTATTTTATACCCTTTGTTGGTTCCATTATTTGAAGTTTTTGGTGGTCTAATCCTATTGATAATTGCATTTGCTGATGCTCAGGAGTCCTTGGGAGGTACCAAGGCTTTTCTTCTATCCCTGATGGTTATTAAATCTGTCCCCTATCTGGCTATAATAAATCCAAGTTCTCACTGCTCTGCTCCTCAGCTTCCTCTTTGTTTTTCAAAACCTGAGGGTTGGCTTCTGCTATGAGCACTAGCTCATCATATATGCATTAAAAAGGATATTTCTTAAATTTTATCTATCATTTGTAATGTGCTTCATAACAAGAGGATTTTCAGGTTATCTAGTGTGCACTATTTCCAAAAGTTGAGCTTACTTTCCCCTTTAAAACTCACATGTCATTGAGAAGCTCCCAAAAGGTTGCTGGAGGGGGTCTATGATGGTGCAGAATACTTTTCATGAATATGTATCTCAGGGAAGGATTGGAGTTTTTCTAGACACTCAAGGACAGCATAAATGGGGAAGGGCCTGGGGGTTGAAAGAGCCCTAATTGCTCAAAGTCACATGTTACAAGAAAGAAGGACTTCTTTAAGAATGGGTTACCTTCATGGACTTTCCTGCCATAAGATCCAAAGTGGAAAAATATGCCGATTCACTGCTGATGGGAGTCCTATCCCAAGCAAATAGTAGTAAGTCATGACTGCTTTTAGTACATTTTAAGGGGGACCATGTAAGATCAGATACTGAAGACTGGAGAACAGTCACAGGATGGTGCTCAAAATATGTGTGTACAGTTATATCTATAAATGGGTGTGCCTCCTTCTTCCCTGAGGCACAGCAAACTAGATTTTATGTACCTTTTGAATAGAAATGTGTAAAGTTGGCATTATGCTTTATTCAGATAACTTTAAAGGAGGTTAGGAGTAATGCAATAACTTTAACATGATATAATAGGAATTATACAAGAATGCATGTTCTGCTAAACCCCAGCTAAGAATATCCAGTTGCCTTTTGGACTTCTCCACCTGGATGTTCCTTGTGCACCACAAAGTCAAATATATCCAAGACTGAAAACATCCTCTCCAATCTCTCTCCTCTAATATTCCCTGTGTAAGGTGTGCCTAGTTGATCAAATAAGTAACCTGGGAGTCTTCTTGGCACCTTGCTCTCCCTTAACCCCTCTCTCACAATTAATTGGACACTAACACCAGTGGACTCTACCTTCAAAATGCCTTTCAAATCAATCTGCTTTTCTCCTTGGCAGTGCTGCTGGGCAGCAGGGCCCAGGTTCCTGATTCTCTTCAGAATGATAGAGGTCTTGCCTCTTCTTCACCTTCCCCTGAGCCTGAGTATCTAACCTCTTTGGATCAAACCCTTTTCTCTCCAAATTCCTATAGAATGCTGTGTAATGCTTTGAATTCAGGTGATGGGTTTTAGAATTTGGCACAGAAAGAATTCCAGGCTATTTGTGTCCCCCCCAGGATGAAATTAGGATCTTGGGGGGAGCAGGGAGGGCTGGCATGTGCATTGCCACAAGCCTGCTCAAGTGATTCCTGGAGCTCTGGTCTAGAGCCACTGTACAACACTGTGAACTTCTTGAGTGCAGGGACCACACCCTTCAATTTTGTATTCACCAAAACACAACATAGCCAATACCTGATGTAGAATCAGTGCCCACTAAATGTTTAAGGGAATGAATGAATACAAAGAACTGAAGAATGATACTGTGTAAAGAAATGGATGGAAGGGATCCTGGGAGTTCCTTAGTACAATTCCCTCATTTTTTTTTCAGTTGCTTCAGTTGGAATGGACTGAGGCTCCCAGACAGTCATAGGATGTCATTTTTGACAACCAGGAACCACTAGTTACCCAGCTTTTCTGGGGGGAGAGGGGTTGTAGAATGGACGGATTTCATGTTGGGTAGTCTGCAATATTTCCAGAAGTGGGAATTATTGTTTTCCTTTTATGATTCACACAACACCAGGAAGTTCCCATAAAATTCCTGGAGAAAGGGCATGTACTTCTTAGGGAACTGCCAATGAATCTGTAGATGTGGCCGGAAGACAAAACTTTCCTGGTATCTCCAGAGAACTCTTTCACTGGTCATTTTCACCTGTCTTCCTCTGCACACTCTTGCTTTTGGGGGCTTGCTTTCCATTTGATATCTACTTAGGCTTGTTGAAAATGCAGGAGCCAGTTGGGTTTTTAAAAATGTGCTTTTTTGGGGGAGAGGTGCAAGATGGCAGCCAAGTAACAGCTTCCTTGCAACTGGGCACGGTGAGTCTGGGGAGACAAGACTCCAGGCATCTCTGGCTGGTGGGATCTGCCTATAATCATCCCTTTGAGGACGCAGGGAGTCAGCAAGAGACTTCTGGACCCCAAGAGGAGGACAAAAGCAGTGGAAAACTGGACTCATCGAAACCCTATTCCAGAGGAATGGGAACTTAAAGAACAAGAGGAAGTGAAAGGAAAATTTTAGGGCAAGAAAACACTTATCAGGAAGAATCAGCAGAAAACTCCTGGCAACATGAAGAACCAGTCCAGAGCAACCCCTCCAAGGGACCATGAGGTAGCTACTGCAGAGGATTCCAACTATAAAGAAATGTTAGAAATGACAGAAAGGGAATTTAGAATACACATGATGAAAACAATGAAGGAAATGATGGAAACAATGAAGGAAACTGCTGATAAAGTGGAAAATAACCAAAAGGAAATCCAAAAACAGAATCAAATAAGAGATGAACGATATGAAGAATATAGAAAGGATATAGCAGAGCTGAAGGAACTGAGGGAACTGCAGTCAATTAGGGAACTTAAAGATGCAATAGGAAGTATCAGCAACAGATTAGACCATACAGAAGAAAGAATTTCAGAGGTAGAGGACAAAGTTCTTGACATAACTCAGATAGTTAAAGAGGCAGAAAAGAAGAGAGAGAAAGCAGAACGTTCACTGACAGAAATATGGGACTTTATATGAAGCATTCAAACATATGGGTTATAGGAATCCCAGAAGGGGAAGAAGAATGCCCCAGAGGAATGGAAGACATACTAGAGAATATCATAAATGAAAATGTCCCAAATATCAAAAGATTCTGATACACTCTTTTCAGAGGGATATCAGACCCCAGGTCACCTCAACTCTAACTGAGATTCTACAAGACACATTGTGATGAACCTGTCCAAAGTCAAGACAAAAGAAAAGATTCTGCAAGCTGCCAGGAGTAAGTGCCAGTTGACCTACAGGGGCAAATCCATCAGGGTGACTGAAGACTTCTCTAATGAAACTTTTCAAGCAAGAAGACATGGTCATCTACCTTTAATCTACTTAAACAGAACAATTTCCAGCCCAGAATTCTATAACCTGCTAAGCTAAGCTTTAAAATTGATGGAGAAATCAAATCATTTACTGTGACACAAATATTGAGGAAATTCGCCACAAGACCAGCTCTACAGGAAATACTTCAACCTGTTCTACACACTGACCATTACAATGGATCAGCAGCAAAGTAAGAACTCAGCAATTAAAGGACAGAACCTAACTTCCACACTGATTCAAAAGATAAAACTAAGCAATGGACTCTCACAAAATAAGATGAATAGAACATTACCACACTTATTAATTATCTCAATGAATGTTAATGGCTTGAATTCCCCACTGAAGAGGCATAGACAGGTTGACTGGATTAAACAACACAAGCCACAATTTATTGATCCATTCGTGGATCGATGGGCACTTGGGCTTTTTCCATGACTTAGCAATTATGAATAGGGCTGCAATAAATATTCTGATACAAATATCTTTGTTATGGTGTGATTTTTGGTCTTCTGGGCATCTTACAAGGGTATATGTGAATCCTAGTAAATGTGGAATGTAAAGGTCTTAGCAAAATAACTAAGAAAATGCTACAAAAGCTATGTTAACTAATGTGATGAAAATGTGTCAAACGATCTATGAACCAAGTGTATGGTGCCCCACGATCATACTAATGTACACAGCTATGGTTTAATAAAAATAAAAAATAATAATAAAAAAAAAACACAAGCCATCCATTTGCTGTCTGCAGGAAATACACCTGGCTTCAAAAGACAAATTAAAACTCCAAATTAAGGAATAAAAGACAATTTTTCAGGCAAATGGAATTCAGAAGAAAAGAGGAGTTGCAATCTTATTTTCAGATACATGTGGATTGAAAGCAACTAAAGTCAAAAAAGACAAAGATGATCACTTTATATTGGTCAAGGAAAAAATACAGCAAGAAGACATTTCAAGTCTAAATATTTATGCACCCAATTTAAATGCTCCCAGATTTTTGAAACAGACCTTACTCAGTCTGAGCAATATGGTATCTGATAATACCATAATAACAGGGGACTTTAACACTCCTCTTACAGAGCTGGACAGATCCTCTAAACAGAAATTAAATAAAGATATAAGAGATTTAAATGAGACTGTAGAACAACTGCGCTTGATAGATGCATATAGAATACTCCATCCCAAAGATAAAGAATATACAGTCTTCTCATCGTCCTATTGAACATTTTCCAAAATTGTTCATATCCTAGGACACAAAACAAACCTCAACAGAATCAAAAGAATCGAAATTTTACCTTGTATTTTCTCAGACCACAAGGCACTAAAGGTGGAACTCAACTCTAACAAAAACGTTTGACCCCACACAAAGGCATGGAAATTAAACAACCTTCTGTTGAATGACAGTTGGGTGCAGGAAGAAATAAAACAGGAAATCATCAACTTCCTTGAGCATAACAACAATGACGACACAAGCTTCCAAAACCTGTGGGATACTGCAAAAGTAGTTTGGAGAGGAAAATCTATCACTTTAGATGCCTACATTCGAAAAACAGAAAGAGAGTGCATCAACAAACTCACAAGCCATCTTATAGAATTGGAAAAAGAAGAACAATCTAAGCCTAAACCCAGTATAAGAAAAGAAATATCCAAAATTAAATCAGAGATCAATGAAATTGAAAACAAAAAAATCATTCAGAAAATTAATAAAACAAAGAGTTGGTTTTTTGGAAAAATAAATAAAATATATAAACCTTTGGCCAGACTAACTAGAAATAGAAAAGTAAAATCTCTAGTAACCTCAATCAGAAATGATAAAGGGGAAATAACAATTGATTCCACAGAGATACAAGAGATCATCTCTGAATACTACCAGAAACTCTATGCCCAGAAATTTGACAATGCGAAAGAAATGGATCAATATTTGGAATTGTACGCTCTCCATAGACTTAGCCAGGAAGAAATAGAGCTCCTGAACAGACCAATTTCAAGCACTGAGATTAAAGAAACAATAAAAAAGCTTCCAACCAAAATGGCTTCACACCAGAATTCTATCAAACCTTCAAGGAAGAGCTTATTCCTGTACTGCAGAAATTATTCCAAAAAGTCGAGGAAGAAGGAATCTTCCCCATCACGTTCTCTGAAGCAAATATCACCCTGATACCAAAACCAGGAAAAGACTCAACTAAAAAGGAGAATTTCAGACCAATTTCACTCATGAATATAGATGCAAAAATTCTCAACAAAATCTTAGCCAATAGATTACAACTTATCAAAAAAGTCATACATCATGATCAAGTAGGTTTCATTACAGGGATGCAAGGCTGGTTTAACATACACAAGTCCATAAACGTTATCCACCATATTAACAGAAGCAAAAATAAAGACCATATGATCCTCTCAATAGATGCATAAAAAGCATTCCATAAAATCCAGCATCCTTTTCTAATTAGAACACTGAAGAATATAGGCATAGGTGACACATTTCTGAAACTGATCGAAGCTATCTATGACAAACCCACAGCTCACATTTTACTGAATGGAGTAAAACTGAAAGCTTTTCCTCTTAGAACTGGAACCAGACAAGGTTGTCCTTTGTCACCTTTACTATTCAACATAGTGCTGGAAGTTCTAGCCAATACAATTAGGCAAGACAAGGAAATAAAGGGAATCCAAATGGGAACAGAGGAGGTCAAACTCTCTCTCTTTGGTGATGACATGATCTTATACTTAGAGAATCCCAAAGACTCAACCACAAGACTCCTAGAAGTCATTAAAAAATACAGTAATGTCTCAGGACATAAAATAAATGTCCACAGGTCAGTAGCCTTTGTAGATGCCAATAACAGTCAAGATGGGAAGCTAATTAAGGACACAACTCCCTTCACCATAGTTTCAAAGAAAATGAAATACCTAGGAATATACCTAACAAAGGAGGTGAAGGACCTCTATAAAGAATATTATGAAATCCTCAGAAAGGAAATAGCAGAGGATATTAACAAATGGAAGAACATACCATGCTCATGGCTTGGAAGAATCAACATTGTTAAAATGTCTATACTTCCCAAAGCAATCTACCTATTCAATGCCATTCCTATTAAAATACCAACATCGTACTTTCAAGATTTGGAAAAAATGATTCTGCGTTTTGTATGGAACCAGAAAAAACCCCATATAGCTAAGGTAATTCTTAGTAATAAAAATAAAGCTGGGGGCATCAGCGTACCAGATTTTAGGCTGTACTACAAAGCCATAGTGGTCAATACAGCATGGTACTGGCACAAAAATAGAGACATAGACATTTGGAATTGAATAGTGCAGAGGATGCCAAGAGCCAGACGACCTCTGAGCAAGATAATTTGCAGCTGGGGGACAGACCCTCAGGCGATTCATCCATAGGTGCTCCTTGAAGAGAAAGAGCCTGAGCCCATGGCAATCCTTAGGCATGCAGTCATCATCTAATACTCCCCTCACCTGTGTTGTGCTGTCTCAATAAAAGGTTACCGCAGAGTTTGCTCAGGGCTACCCTGCAATCAAGGTTAGCCCGCCTCCTGCAAGCTTGTACTTCTAATCCACGTCATGCCTGGTTCCTTCCTGCAGTGATTGAGACCAGGGCCATAGGGGCCATAGAGGCTGCGACATCTGGTGTATCTGGCAGGATCCAGCAGGACACAACAGGACACCAGGGACGTGGACCAAAGGGGAAAGTGACACTCGGAAGTAAGTGAGGCCTTTGGTAGACAGTGGGAGGAAGTCCAAAGGGAAAATTTGCTCAGGGTGTGTGGGACCTTTGGCCAATCTAGAATCTAGGGACCCTCGCTTGGAATAAGTGAGGTCTTTCATAAATAAGTAAAGATGTTTAGAGAAAACATTGGGTAACTTTCTGTTTGGGGAGTCACAAGAATTAGAAACTGAGGAAGAAGGCGATGTTCAAGCAGAATTTGAAAGTGAGGAGAATAGTGAGGTTCCGAGGGAAGCTGGACCTAAGAACTGGGAATCAAGAACATATGATACAGACACAAATAAGCAAGGAATTACCTCTATGGCCATTATGGCTGCTCAGATCAAACAATTGGAAGACCGAGTAAATAGTCTCATGGTCAGAAATGCCGACTTAGAGCACCCAATATTGCCCTTAGCACCTCCCTATGTAGATGAACCACCTGTGACTTCTGTTATGAAGGCTGTGTTAGAAGGGCATAAAACTGGTGACTTTAAGTGGGAAGACATTTGGGGGCTTTTTCTGGTTATGGTCACTGATATTTCTCCCAATCTGCAACACCCTCAAGGGGGCCGTTTTGATCACCATATGATCACCTTTGCGGTTCTGAAAGATTTGAAATAGGCTATAGCACAGTATGGTATGCAATCCTCATTTTCTAGAGGTCTGTTACAGGGGCTTGCACAAGAGCAGCGGCTCATTCCTTAGGACTGGGACATGATAGCCAGAACTGTTCTTGAGTCTGGAATCTTGAGTATTTGGAATAGTATGGTGGAAGGAGGAGGCTGACCTGATGAGTCACCAAAACCAGCAGAGAGGAGTCCCTATAACATCAGAACAGCTCACCGGTTCTGGCCAGTGGCTGGGGATTTCCAATCAACTTCAGTATGATGACATAGCCACAGACAAGGCTGTGTTGCCTTAGGGCCTGGGAAAAGGTTCAGGCTCCTGGAGATATCTCTAAATCTTTTATTAAGATAATGCAGTCGGGGAATGAACCCTATACTGACTTTCTAGCCCGACTAAAAACCGCATTTGATAAGGCCGTTGCCTAGCCGGAGCTCAGAGACATGCTATTCCAAATTTTAGCATTTGAGAATGCTAACTCTGAGTGTCAAAAAGCCTTGTGACCTTTGAGAGCACAAAATGCTCCTTTAGAGGAATATATACAGGCATGTGCTGATATAGGAATGGAATTCCAGAAGGCTAATTTGCTTGCTGCCACTTTAAAAGAAGGGGTCAGTCCATACTGTCCAAAATGTCATAACTGCAGAAAATTGGGACAGGAGAAAAGAGTGTTCAAAAGGGAAGACCTATAGCAAAAAAAAAAAAAAAAAAAGATTATGGGTCTCCCTAAATCTATTAAAACTGATAATGCTCTTTCTTATTCTACTCACAAATTAAGTATCTTCCTATCTTTTTGGAATATTCAATTATCTCATGGCATTCCTTACAATTCTCAAGGACAAGCCATTATTGAGTGACATCATAAAACATTGAAAGATATGTTAGATAAACAGAGAGGGGGAGAGGATATCCTCCCCTTGAATAAAAGTCCTAAGTATATGCTCACTAGAGCTCTTTTCACTCTCAATTTTCTGAATCTCAGCAACAACGGAAAGACAGCTGCAGAATGCCATTGGACATCTCTCATTCATCCACCATCCTCTCCAATACAACAACCTATTTTTTATAGAAAACCTGACATTTTAGAATGGAAGCCTGGTTATGTACTGCATTGGGGTTGAGGTTTTTCCCATATTATTACAGAACATCAAGCAAAGCAGTGGTTACCAGCCCACTGGATTAAGCCTCGACATGAGCAGGAAACTTTGCCAGCACCTTAATAAATTTGTTTTCACTAACTTTTATTTTATGCACAGGATTTTTGGAGCCTAGGTAATTTCATAATAGATAAACCCTGGATTAATCTCCTCTGTGGAAACTCTAGCTGCTTCTCCCATATCACTGTCCATCTTCAGCAGGAAGCAGTTAAGAGCGGTCAGCATCCTGTTTCCCTAAGAGGCAGTTGGAGTTTCTATGCAGAGTGGGAAGGTTGATACAGGATTTCATTATTTTGGGCTGAATAACAAGCCCCAGGCAAGCTTAGTATGCATCTTCTAAACCAGGCATCCTCAAACTGCGGCCTGCAGGCCACATGAAGCCGTGTGAATTGTATTTGTTCCCATTTTGTTTTTTACTTCAAAGTAAGATATGTGCAGTGTGCATAAGAATTTGTTCATAGTTTTTTTTTTTGTAGAGACAGAGTCTCACTTTATGGCCCTCGGTAGAGTGCCGTGGCATCACACAGCTCACAGCAACCTCCAACTCCTGGGCTTAAGCGATTCTCTTGCCTCAACCTCCCGAGCAGCTGGGACTACAGGCGCCCGCCACAATGCCCGGCTATTTTTTTGTTGCAGTTTGGCCGGGGCTGGGTCCGAACCTGCCACCCTCGGCATATGGGGCCGGTGCCCTACTCACTGAGCCACAGGCGCTGCCATAGTTTTTTTTCTTTTTAAACTATAGTCCGGCCCTCCAACGGTCTGAGGGACAGTGAATTGGCCCCCTGTTTGAAAAGTTTGCAGATGTCTGTTTTAAACCTTTGAAGGGTCAGACAGCAAAGACCTTGAACAGCAGGCTTGGAGGTAATGGGACTGGTATTGGCTAAGGTAAGAGAATTTCACTTGGATTTATATGTTTCATTTGGGCACCTGATCTTTATTTAAAGTTATACTGCTCTTTGGAAAGGGTCTGAGTTTGGTACAGCCCTTTCCCCACCTAATGTAACTTTGGGTGGTGGTTAATACTTCCTATGGAAGCATCATAGGCCCTATGGGTCAGCCCGTAGCATGTAGTTGGGTGGTGATTAGCACAAAGGGGACATGTTTTCCCCTATGCCTAGTTTGGCTAAAATAGTTTCCCTTATACCGAGATTAATGCCGTTGGTGTAATTCTGTGTTATACTTATATGCTCTTTTGTTTCTTTTACTTAGCAGGAAGGAAAGCTCCTCGGTGAGGAGAACGGCTGAAATAACCAACGACAGATTTTCTCCCTTGCCCATCCAGAAATGTCTTTAATACACTAGAGGGGGGAAATGTAGAGGATGCCAAGAGCCAGACGACCTCTGAGCAAGATAATTTGCAGCTGGGGGACAGACCCTCGGGCGATTCATCTGCAGGTGCCTCTTGCAGAAAAAGAGCCCAAGCCCATGGTGATCCTTAGGCACACAGTCTTTGTCTTATACTCCCCTCACCTGTCTTGTGCTGTCTCAATAAAAGGTTACTGCAGAGGTTGCTCGGGGCTACCCTGAAATCAAGGTTAGCTCGCTTCCTGCAAGCTTGTACTTCTAATCCACATTGTGCCTTGTTTTTTTCTGCGGTGATGGAGACCAGGGCCATAGGGGCCATAGGGGCTGTGACAGAATAGAAAACCAGGAAATGAAGCAAACATTTTGCAACCACCTAATCTTTAATAAACCAAACAAGAACATATCTTGGCAGAAAGACTCCCTATTCAATAAATGGTGTTGGGAGAAATGGATATCCACATGCAAAAGACTGAAACTGAACCCACACCTTTCTCCACTCACAAAAATTGATTCAAGATGGATAAAGGACTTTAAAGGCATGAAACAATAAAAATCCTCAGAAAAAGCATAGGAAAAACACTGGAAGATATTGGCCTGGGGAAAGACTTCATGAAGAAGACTGCCATGGCAATTGTAACAACAACAAAAATAAACAAATGGGACTTAATTAAACTGAAAAGCTTCTGTACAGCTAAGGAGACAACAACCAAAGCAAAGAGACAACCTACACAATGGGAAAGGATATTTGCATATTTTCAATCAGACAAAAGCTTGATAACTAGAATCTATAGAGAACTCAAATTAATCCACATGAAAAAAGCCAATAGTCCCATATATCAATGGGAAAGAGACATGAATAGAAGCTTCTCTAAAGAAGACAGATGAATGGCTAACAGACACGAAAAATGCTCATCCTCCCTATTTATTAGAGAAATGCAAATCAAAACTACCCTGAGATAGCATCTAACCCCAGCGAGAATGGCTCATATCACAAAATCTCAAAACTGCAGATGCTGGTGTGGATGTGCAGAGAAGGGAACACTTTTACACTGCTGGTGGGACTGCAAACTAATGCAACCTTTTTGGAAGGAAGTATGGAGAACCCTCAAAGCACTCAAGCTAGACCTCCTATTTGATCCTGCAATCCCATTACTGGGGCATCTACCCAGAAGGAAAAAAATCCTTTTATCATAAGGACTTGCACTAGACTGTTTATTGCAGCTCAATTTACAATCGCCAAAATGTGAAAACAGCCTAAATGCCCACCAACCCAGGAATGGATTAACAAACTCTGGTATATATACACCATGGAATACTATTCAGTATTACTATTAAAAAAAATGGAGACTTTGCATCCTTTGTATTAACCTGGATGGAAGTGGAAGACATTATTCTTAGTAAAGTATCACAAGAATAGAGAATCATGAATCCTATGTACTTAATTTTGATATAAGGACAATTAATGACAATTAAGGATGTGGTGGGAGTGGGGGAAGGGGAGAGCAGAGAGAGAAAGAAGGAAGGAGGGGTGGGGAAAGGAAGAGCTGGAAGGAGGGAGGGGGTTGGGGCCTTGGTGTGTGATACACCTTTTCGGGGCAAGACATGATTGCAAGAGGGACTTTGCCTAACAAATGCAATCAGTGTAACTTGGTCTATTGTACCCTCAATGAATCCCCAATAATAATAAAAAAAAAGAGAATGCAGGAGCCAATGTTTCCCAACCTTCCCTACTCAAAATGCCTATGCACACATACCCATTTTCACACACACTCACTTACACACACACATACACACATGCACACACACCCCTGGACTCTTGAGAAACTTTCAAAAGAAACTTACAAGGTGACAACTTTTATGATTACTGTTTTAATATCTGAAATATAACATTTTGGACACACGGAGATGTTCTAACTCCAGAATTCCTGTCTATCTCTAGACAGGAGCAGGTAGTTTAAGGTGGGTGGGGACACATAAAAGAGCTCACATTCTGCCATATGCATTAGGCTTAACATACTTACAGAGCAAAAAAGACAGCTGTGGTGAGGGAGAAAAAGCCCTGTACTCAGAGTCAAAAGACCCAGTTTAGAGTTCTGGCTCTGTCACTTCCTCTCTGTATCTCAGTTTCCTCATCTGTAAAATCAGGGTAATGGGACTAGTTTGTACTAATATAACCTCAGGTGCAAAAGACTGGTTTAGGTACCCTTGTTCTGAGCTCCCACAGACCCTGTGTGCTTATTCAGTTAATACAGTTAATGTTGATCATCTGTTAATATAATATCTGTCTCCCATGGTAGAAGGAGATCTCCTTTGGGCCAGAAATTGTATTTGTCTGGCCCTCACTGTGCCTGACTTCAGTGCACAGCAGAGGGGTCAGTGAATGTTGGTTGAGTGAAGGAAGAACAATTGGTGACTCACAAGTTTTTGTCTGTCCTCCTCTTAAGCTGCTCAGCTTATAAAAGAAATAATTCCTGTTTAACAATAACCTATTATTGTATGTAAATTTGATGTACAGACATTCCAAATTAACAGGAGTTGATTAACTCACCATGTGACCTAACAACTTGTAACCAGTAAATTTGCTCCCCTGGTTATTCAGTTGAAGTGTTCCCAGCATTTGCTTCCTCAATACTAACCCTTTATGTGTGTTCAATCATCTCTTTCGAGATTTGCTAAAAGGCATTTTACATTGACTTATACACAACTCAGAACAATCCTGTGAGATAGGCGAGAAAGGAATGCTTCCACCAGTTGACAGATGAAGAAACACAATGTTCACAGACATTAATTGAATCACTACATGACACACCAAGAGCAAGTCTGTGGCATAGCTGGGCCCAGAATGGAAGGAGCTAAGTTTCTCACTTCACAGTTTGGTGTTCTTTACGCAACCCAGTAGCTTGACCTGGCTGCATTCTATAATGCTGCTTCAGTGATATTTTTGTATCTCATCCTATTCCCACTTCTCAACTTGCCTCCTCCTACTTGCTTTGGCATTCTCTGTGCTCAACCAGAGTCTCTCTGTCTTCCCTGAACTTGTCCTCCTGCAATTTCTTGCCTGTGGATCTTTGCATCTGTTTCCACGTCTTGGTGGGCACCCCACCTCTCAACCCCTGCATTGCTGCAAGTTGAAAGAAACCCCAGGCATTCTCCCACTTTCAACTCAAAGACCATGTAACTTAATGAAACCTTTGCAGATCTGTCCTGCCGGATGAGTTTGCTCTGCCTTCAAACACACAGGCAGTCTGTCCCATTCTACAGGCATTTCCATGCCTGCTTAATTCCCTTTACAGTGCTCCTTGCTCTTCATTCTCACAGCCTCCTAGCCTCAGTTTTCACAGCTTAACATCCTATGTTCTGAGTCTGCTTTTGCTCTCTGACTGTAAGCTCCTTGAGAACTGGAACCTTGTGTGATTCATCTCAGTATCTTCAGCACCTGGTGCAGGGTCTGGAACACAGTAATTGTGCCCCCAAAATTTGGATGAACAGAGTGGATGAATTAATGAACACTATGAAGCACAATGCCTTGGATATAGTGAATATTAAATAAAATAATAATGTATTGAACTGAGTCTTAAACCAAATCTCATTTCTTTTCTTTCCTCCTATCCCAGTAGGGAAGAAAGTTTCTTTGTTCTGCCTCAGGCTGTCACTTCCACTTATGGTCTGGATCCCATCCCATCCTACCTCCCCAGGTGCCTTGCTCCATCAGTTACCTTCTCTCTCCCGAATCTCTAACATCTCCCTCTTTTCTGTTTGGCCCCTTCCCTTGCAGTAGCTAACCTGCTCAGATCTCTCCTCCCATTCTAAAGGTAACTGCCTGGGTATATTCACATTCATTCATATTCTCTCTCTCTCTCTCTCTCTCTCTCTCTCTCTCTCTCTCTCTCTCTCTCTCTCTCACACACACACACACACACACACACACACACACACACACACACACACACAGAATATTAAACTATGCACCTCACTGGAGAATAATCTAGCTGAGCCCTTTATTGGGGGAACCTTCAGTATCAGTATCCTTACATCCTTTTCTCTTGGGTTGGTCACTTGGCCCATGGAAGACTCTTGCAGCTGTCAGAATTATAGGGGCATAGTCAAAGAAGATGACTAGAGATGCACAACTCCAGGATGCATACCTCCACTTAATCCCTCCCATCTCTGTTTTCAATATGGGACCATAGCCTCTGGCAGGGTTTGGGAACTCCCAGTCCAGAGGCCCTCTGCTTTACCTCCTCCAAGCAATAACACTCCAGACTTCTATCAGGGCAGGGAAGGGCTAGCCCCTCATGAGTGTTGACTGCAGGAGGGGATTTGGAAACGAATCTACTTCTTAAACAGTTTTCAAACAGCCTTCAATATTTTGGCATCCACCCCACTTTCAGCTCTATTTTCCAGAATTACCTTTTACAGCCTTTAAAGATTCTTGGGGGTGGGAGGTTTTCTGAAATCAGGCTCGTTTTCTGCTTTTACCACTAAGGCAGTGGTTCTCAACCTTCCTAATGCTGCAACCCTTTAATACAGTTAAAAGGGGTTGCGATCCACAGGTTGAGAACCGCTTCACTAGAGTCTCTCAGGGTTCCTAGTTTGTGGCCTTCTTTGATCTAAGTCAAGTGCTACTCATCCTTGTGTTTTCCGGCATGAATTAGTAGTTGCCTCCTTTCCTGTTCTTCCCTTCCTTTTTTCCAATTATGTCTTTCCAATTCTTTCAGAGATCACTTTAGGGCCGGGCACGGTGGCTCACTCTTGTAATCCTAGCACTCTGTGAAGTTGAGGCAGGTGGATTGCCTGAGCTCATAAATTCGAGAACAGCATGAGGCAGACTGAGACTTCCTTTCTAAAAATAGCACAGCATTGTGGTGGGTGCCTATAGTTCCAGCTACTTGGGAGACTAAGGCAAGAGAATCGTTTAAGCCCAAGTTTAAGGTTGCTGTGAGCTGTGATGCTACAGCACTCTACCCAGGGTGACAAAGTGAGACTCTGTCTCAAAAAAAGGGGAGGGGAAAGAAAAAAATCTCCCAAAACAAAAATCATTTTAGATTCATTTCAGTGGGGTTTTGGTGGTGGTGAAGTGAGACATGGAAGTATGGCCTTCGCCTTAGCTACATCAAGGGACATGGGTGCCTGCCTGCCTCATTCACCCTTCAAACCTTTGTTGCCAAGCCACTCTCCCTGAAACTCTCCAGACTAAGCTTGTCTTATCAGGTTCTCTGAACTGTTCTCTGACTATTCAGCTCTCAACCACCAAGCCCCCAAAATCCAAAACTGAACTTCATATCAATAAACCCTGAGGCCTAAAAGTTCAGATGTATTACCAGTATATCTGTACTTCATGACCTGTCTACATTCTTTGACCTGTAGCATTTTCACATACCTTTCCAATTCTGACTGTCATGACTTTTCTGCTTCTCTGTAAACAGAATGTTCATTTCTGTCAAACACACAGGCTAGCCCTGTTCCCTCCTCATCTCTCAAAAAATGATATGGCAACAGTCATAAACAGCTGTGTGTACTGTGTACTGATCTCAGTGATAGACCCTTTATACACATAATTCCAGTTCATGCTTCATCATAGTTTTCAGGTAGGCAGCATTTATTAGCCCCACTTTTCATGGGATGAAACAGAGCCTCAAGGAAGGAAAGCAGCTGCCTAAAATTCACCAAGCTAGTGAAAGGCAGAGATGGAATTCAAGTCCATCTTAGGCCAGTCCACATTCATGCTTTACCTATGACACATGCTGCCTCATTCAAGGCATCAAAGCAGAAGCTAGAAAGCAGAAAGTGAGAGGATTCTGAGTACCTGATTTGGAGGGAATGACTATCATCGATGTGTAGACCAAGGAGAATGATGGGGCTAATGGAGAAACCTTCACTCACTTCACAGGTTTGCAGATCATCAACTCTTGTGATTTTTTTTTTATTAAATCATAGCTGTGTACATTGATATAATCATGGGGCATCATTCACTAGGTTCTCAGACCGTTTACCAAGTTTCACATATACCCTTGTAAGATGCACTGCTGGTATAATCCCACCAATGCCCTTCTCTTTACCCACCTCCCCCCTCCCTCCACTCCCTTTCCCCCTTCCCCCTATTCTTAGGTGGTAACTGGGTTATAGCTTTCATGTGAAAACCCTAAATTAGTTTCATAGTAGGGCTGAGTACATTGGGTACTTTTTCTTCCATTCTTGAGATACTTTACTAAGAAGAATATGTTCCAGCTCCATCCATATAAACATGAAAGAGGTAAAATCTCCATCTTTCTTTAAGGCTGCATAATATTCCATGGTGTACATATACCACAATTTATTAATCCATTCGTGGATTGATGGGCACTTGGACTTTTTCCATGACTTAGCAATTATGAATTGGGCTGCAATAAACATTCTGGTACAAATATCTTTGTTATGATGTGATTTTTGGTCTTCTGGGTATATGCCCACTAGAGGGATTACAGGATTGAATGGCAGATCTATTTTTAGATCTCTGAGTGTTCTCCATATCTCTTTCCAAAAGGAATATATTAATTTGCATTCCCACCAGCAGTGCAAAAGTGTTCCCTTTTCTCCACATCTGCGCCAACATCTCTGGTCTTGGGATTTTGTGATATAGGCTAGTCTCACTGGAGTTAGATGGTATCTCAAAATAGTTTTGATTTGCATTTCTCTGATGATTAAAGATGATGAGAATTTTTTCATATGTCTGAAGGCCGCACGCCTGTCTTCTTCAGAGAAGTTTCTCTTCAAATCCCTTGCCCAGCCTGCGATGGGATCCCTTGTTCTATTCTTGCTAATGCATTTGAGTTCTCTGTGGATTCTGGTTATTAAACCTTTGTCAGAGACATAACCTGCAAATATCTTCTCCCATTCTTAGGGATGTTTGCTTGCTTTACTTACTGTGTTCTTGGCTGTGTAAAGGCTTTTTAGTTTGATCAAGTCCCACTAGTGTATTGTTGAAGCTGCTTCAATTGCCCGGGGGGTCCTCCTTATAAAATACTCACCCAGACCGATTTCTTCAAGGGTTTTCCCTGCACTCTCCTCTAGTATTTTTATAGTTTCATGTCTTAAGTTTAAATCTTTGATCCAGTGAGAGTCTATCTTAGTTAATGGTGAAAGGTGTGGGTCCAGTTTCAGTCTTCTAAAGGTTGCCAGCCGGTTCACCCAGCACCATTTGTTAAATAGGGAATCTTTTCCCCATTGAATGTTTTTAATTGGCCTGTGAAAGATTAAGTAATGGTAAGTAGCTGGATTTATCTCTTGGTTCTCTATTCTGTTACAGACATCTACTTCTCTATTTTTGTGCCAATACCATGCTGTTTTGATCACTATCGATTTGTAGTATAGTCTGAGGTCTGGTAGTGTAATTCCTCCTGTTTGTTTTTATTTCTGAGTAATGTCTTGGCTATTCGAGATTTTTTCTGATTCCATATAAAACAAAGTATTGTTTTTTCAAGATCCTTAAAGTATGACAATGGAGCTTTAATAGGGATTGCATTGAAATTATATATTGCTTTGGGTAGTATGGACATTTTAACAATGTTGATTCTTCCCAGCCATGAGCATGGTATGTTTTTCCATTTGTTAACATTTTCAGCTATTTCTTTTCTTAGAGTTTCATAGTTCTCTTTATAGAGATCTTTCACGTCCTTTGTTAGATAAATTCCCAAATATTTCATCCTCTTTGGCACTACTGTGAATGGGATAGAGTTCTTAACTGTTTTTTCAACTTGACTATTGTTGGTATATATAAAGGCTACTGATTTATGAATGTTGATTTTGTAACCTGAGATGCTGCTGTATTCCTTGATCACTTCTAAGAGTTTTGCAGTAGAGTCCCTAGTGTTTTCCAGATATACAATCATATCATCTGCGAAGAGTGAAAGTTTGATCTCTTCTGTCCCTATATGGATGCCCTTGATCACCTTTTCTTCCCTAATTGTGGTGGCTAAAACTTCCATTACAATGTTAAAAAGCAATGGAGACAATGGGCAGTCTTGTCTGGTTCCTGATCTGAGTGGAAATGATTCCAAATTAACTCCATTCAATATGATATTGGCTGTGGGTTTGCTGTAGATGGTCTCTATCAGTTTAAGAAATGTCCCTTCTATACTGATTTTCTTAAGTGTTCTGATCATGAAGGGATGTTGGATATTATCAAAAGCTTTTTCTGCATCGATTGAGAGAATCATATGGCCTTTGTTTTTTAATTTGTTTATGTGCTGAATTACATTTATAGATTTACGTATATTGAACCAGCCTTGAGACCCTGGGATAAAACCGACTTGGTCATGATGTATAATTTGTTTGATGTGTTGCTGGATTCTGTTTGTTAGGATCTTGTTGAATATTTTTGCATCTATATTCACTAGTGATATTAGTCTATAATTTTGTTTTCTTGTTGGGTCTTTTCCTGGTTTGGGGTTCAGGGTGATGTTAGCTTCATAGAACGTGTTAGGTAGTCTTCCTTCTTTTTCTACCTTTTGGAACAGGTTGAGTAATACAGGTACTAATTCCTCTTTAAAAGTTTGGTAGAATTCTGACGTGAAACCATCTGGTCCCGGGCTTTTCTTTTTAGGGAGGTTTTGTATGGTTGATGCTATTTCCGAACTTGATATGGGCCTGTTCAACATTTCCACTTGATTCTGGCTAAGTCTTGGAAGGTGACATGCTTCCAAGTATCGGTCAATTTCCTTCAGATTTTCATATTTCTGAGAATACAGTTTCTTATAATATTCATTAAGGATTTTTTGGATTTCTGAGGAGTCTGTTGTTATTTCATCTTTGTTGTTTCCTATTGATGAGATTAGAGATTTTAATCTTTTTTTCCTGATTAGGTTGGCCAAAGGTTTATCTATTTTATTGACCTTTTTGAAAAACCAGCTTTTTGATTTATTGATCTGTTGTATTGTCTTTTGTTTTCAATTTCATTTAATTCTGCTCTAATTTTGGTTATTTCTTTTCTTCTACTGCGTTTGGGGTTGGAATGTTCTTCCTTTTCCAGTTGCTTGAGATGTCCCATTAAGTTGTTAACTTCCTCTCTTTCCGTTCTCTTGAGGAAGGCTTGCAGTGCTATAAATTTCCCTCTTAGAACTGCCTTTGCATTGTCCCAGATGTTCTGATAGTTCATGTCTTCATTGTTGTTTTGTTCCAAAAAATCGATGATTTATTTCTTAATCTCATCTCTGACCCAGCTATCATTCAGCATAAGGTTATTTAACTTCCATGTTTTTGTATGAGTATGCAGATTCCTGTTGTTACTCAGCTCAAGTTTTATTCCATGGTGGTCCAAGAAGATGAATGGAATAATTTCTATTCCTTTGAATTTACTGAGGTTAGACTTGTGACCTAAGATGTGATCGATTTTGGAGTAAGTTCCGTGGGCTGATGAGAAGTATGTGTATTCAGTTTTGTTGGGATGAAATGTTCTGTAGATGTCTGCTAAATCCAAATTTTGGAT
Source organism: Nycticebus coucang (assembly GCF_027406575.1). Lineage (NCBI taxonomy): Eukaryota > Metazoa > Chordata > Mammalia > Primates > Lorisidae > Nycticebus > Nycticebus coucang. The sequence continues at coordinate 186,775,017 of NC_069804.1, forward strand.
GGTTAGGTTTAAATCTAAGATTTATTTGCTCAGCTTCTTGTTGGAGGATCAATCCAACAATGCCAAAGGAGTGTTGAGATCTCTGACTATTATGGAGCTGGAGGAAATGAAGTTGCTCATGTCTGTTAGAGTTTCTCTTATAAATTGAGGTGCATTCTTGTTGGGTGAATAGATATTAATAATTGAGATCTCATCATATTGAGTATTACCCTTAACAAATATGAAGTGTCCATTCTTATCCTTCCTTACTTTTGTTGGTTTAAAACCTATTGTATCTACAAATAAAATTGCGACACCTGCTTTTTTCTGATTACCATTTGCCTGAAATATGGATGACCATCCTTTCACCCTGAGTTTGTATTTGTCTTTTAAGTTAAGATGTGTCTCTTGTATGCAATGAATATCTGGCCTGATTTTTTGTATCCAGTCAGCTAACCTATGCCTCTTTAGAAGACAGTTTAAGCTGTTCACATTAATGGAGAATATTGATAAGTCTGGTGAAGTTTTGGGTATCAAGTTTTTCAAAAGTCCAGTGGCCATTTTTAATCCTTTCGCCAGTGTGGAAATTGGAGTTTGATCAAAAGTTTCTGAGTGAGTTTACTTTTGTGGTATAGGATTGGGTTGGTCATTATGGAGGATTGGTCTGAGAATATCCTGAAGAGCTGGTTTGGTTGTGGCAATTTTCTTCAACATATGAATGTCATTAAAGTATTTAATTTCTCCATCATAAATGAAACTCAGTTTAGCTGGATACAAGATCCGGGTTTGAAAGTTATTTTGCTTGAGGAGATTAAAAGTTGGTGACCATCCTCTTCTGGCTTGAAAAGTTTCAGAGAGATCTTCAGTCATTCTAATATTCTTCCCTTTGATGGTAATGGTTTTCTTTCTCCTGGCAGCTTTGAGAATTTTCTCCTTCATATTAGCTTTAGTGAAGTTAATTATGATATGCCTGGGGGATGTCTTATTGGGGTTGAGTCATGCTGGGGTTCTGAGGCTGTCTGCTATCTGAATTTCAGAATCTCTAGGCATGTCTGGAAAATTCTCTTTCATAATTTCATGCAGAAGGGACTCTGTGCCCAGCGAGGCCACTTCATCTGTTTCTGGAACTCCAATGATTCAGGTATTAGCCTTCTTCGAATGATCCCAGAGCTCTCAGAGAGAATGATCCGTTTTTGCTCTCCATTTCTCTTCCTCTTTGAGAGTTTGGGAGTGTTCAAAGGCTTTATCTTCAATGTCAGAAATTCTTTCTTCTGCTTGCTCCATTCTGTTGCTGAGGGATTCTACTGTATTTTTCATATCTTTGAGGCTGCAAATTCTTGCTTCAGTGTGTCTAAGTCTTTGGTGGTTTTGTCTTTAAATTTGTTAAATTCTTGAGACAACTTTTGAATTTCTCCTCGAATTCCTAATTCCACTTTGTTAATCTTGTCTGCAATCCAAATTCTGCATTCGATTTCTGACATGTCAGCCAGTTGTTTATGATTGGGATCTTCAATTACATCTGCCATATCTTTCCTTGGGGGGCGGGGGGTTGATCTAGTCTGGTTATTCATGTTACCAAGAGTTTTTCCGCTGATTCTGCCCCCTGGTTGTTTTACTCCCTTTGATTTTTTCCCCTGGGGCTTTGTCGAGGGCCTGTACAGTGTTGTGGCCTGAGAAACTGGAGCCCTGTCTGGTGTGGTGGGGCTAAGTGGTTCTGTCTTGTTTTCAGCTGATTTCTGTTCCACCCTAGTGAAACAGATACTCTGGATTGAAGTCTCAGCTTTTGTTTGTATCCTTGTGGTCACAGCTCGCCTCAGCGGGGTTGACGTGCGTTCTTCAACCTTCTCTCTTAGTGCAGCTCAAATCCACCAGGTTACTTGCTGAATTTTTGTCCTTTAACTCTCCTATTGGATGGGAGCCTCTGTGGAAAGCTGGCTTCAGTCAGCCATCTTGTCTCCTCCCCTCCATATCTCTTGTGATTTTTGGTTGTGCACTGCTCATTTGCCCACACAAAAAGTACAAGTATGTTGTTAATATACCATTAATCTATATGATGTACTCCAACAAAGCTTAAAACAATTTATCACAATTATAAAAGATGCCTGATTGGTTTTTGCCTGAAAGGAAGCTTGGGATGCATTAATCAAATCGAGAGTTTTATACAGCTTTACAGCCTTCCACAAAAACAGTGTCATAAAGGCAACCGTGAATCATCAAGAAAGTGTGCAGCCATTGTTTTTCAAACCCAATTTATGGACTCAGGGAAGAGTAAATTCCACATGAGAGAGATTTCCATTGACTATTTATAATGTTACAGTAAGCTCATGCTTTGGAAAGCCTATTGCTGCAAGTACATATAAAAAAGTAAACTCAAAAAATGCATGGCCAAGACAAAAAACAAACAAACAAACAACCACCCCACACCTAAATCTCGCAATGGCCTCCATGTTGAAGTGGCAGGCTTGTTGGTCTGGACACGAACCATAGCGGCCAGAAGAGCTAGAAGCTAAGCTCCTGTGAGGTATAGTGGTCTAAAAGTACTCTGAACGACCTGAAGGACAAAAGCCAGGCTCACTGCTTAAAAGTCAAGGACTAGCATGGAGCTACCCACATACTCACTACCCCCTTACTATAAGTCTGACAAAAAGAGAATTAACACCAAACTCTGGCAGGGTCTTTGGCTGAGATGAGCTATAGCAATTAGGGAGGTGAGGACAAACACAGGCTGGCCTCACAAATAGGAGTTGAGCTAAAGCCACCAGCTGGCTCTGTGAGTAGATCTCCAATATGCTCAAGAGTACCCTGGGGCCAGTGGTATGGACACGTTCTATAAAATGGTTTTGAACCTTACAATTGGCTGGTATTTTTTTGTAAGAGTCTGGTAAGGAGGAAAAATGCTGAATACATTAATTTCCTCCTCTATCACCAGGCATTCATCTTTGGAAGAGGCAAAATCAGAAAAAGTGAAATTTATTTTTTATGTTTGCAAATCATTGGCAAAACTAATGTACATATTCTCATGGTTCTTTTAATATCTTCTTGGATGAACTGTGAAAGTGGGAGTGATAATTATTGTTTATGAATGCTCAACTAGACTGTTTAAGTGTGGAAAGGGTGAGAGAATTAACATTTACTGACCAATACAGCATACTAGCTAAAACCATTGTCTCTGAGTAAAGATTTTTAGGGTTCTAATCCAAACTCTGACAGTTAGCAGTGTACCTTGGGCAAGCCACTTAATCTTTCCTTGCTTCTATTTTTTCATTTCTAAAATGGGGATAGGATTTTTGTGGGGACAAAAAGCACTTAGAACAGAGTCTAACACGCAAAAGCACTATTTAAGAGTTAGTTATTAGTATTAGTCATCCACATGTGCTGCAAACATCTTAATTAACCATCAAGAAATTGTTAGAAAATCCTGTGAGGTAGGTATTTTCCTTTCTGGACCCATGTGAGGAAATTCAAGCCATGTAAAGTAAAAGAAAATGATGAAAGTCACACAACCTCAGAGTGTCAAAGCCTTAGATGCTACCTAGTCCAAGACTTTCATTTCATGGAAGAGCAAACTGAAGCTCAAAATAGGAGAGGAACATGCCTCAAGCCATTTAGTGAGTCAGTGGCAGAACTGGGCCTAGAACTCAGCAACAGGGCTCTTCCTTTCAGTGGTTCTCCAACTTTGTGTTGCATTAGAATACCTTGGAGGACTTGCTAAAGCAAATTGCTGGTTCCTAAGAGTTTCTGTGGTAGGTGTGGAGTAGAACTTGAAAGTTTGCATTTCTAAGAAACTCTCAAATGATGCTTATGCTGCTGGTCTGGGGACCCTACTTTAGGAACTACAACAAACCATAGTTCTCACATCTGTTTTCCCTTTTCCTCAGGGATTACACAGTCTGTGATCTACAAACACTTTGGAAAGAAAAGAAAACTGGCTATCAGCAAGATGGCAGGGAGACTGGCCAACAATCCTGGTTTGTGTGGGACTCTTCTAGTTTTAAAATGGAAAGTTTTGCATCCCTGAAGATCCCTCAGTTCCAGGCACATGGGGATGGTTAGACACATGTGGATGGTTGGTCACTCTAGATGGAGGTGACCAAAATTCAGTGTCAGTTAACTGCCAGACTCAAAAGAACATATTTACAGAGAATGTGCCAATTTCTGGTGAGTTTGTTTGAAAAGGAGTCATTAATTTATTCTTCTTCCAAAACATCTCTATCATGAACTATTCACAGGACACTGCATTAGGTGCTGTGCCCTGATCCTACTGATCCCATCTCAACACAGCAAAACATAAAAGTGACTATAAAGGGAGCTTGGCAAACACAGACCCATGCTTATATAATCAGGTACACCTGGAAGAGGTGAAGAAAAAGAAAAAGAAAGAAAGAAACATCTCACATAGAAAGTTTTTTATTTCAATGCACCATAGTCAGTACTCAAATAATCCCCTTTCATCTTTCTTCAATGTACTGAAGGAAGTACACTGTTGAGAGGGAATGATTGAAAATTTATGAAGAGGAGGGTGGAATAATTAATGAATCAAGGCCCCAGGAGAGATGGAAGGTAAGGGGAGTCCTTCAGAAAGGGATAAAATTGATTTTTTTTTTGTTGTCATCTTTCTAGGGCCATGAGTATGTCCTCTGCTTGTCATAAATTGATGCTGACCTCGTTTATGGTATAATTTTCAAGGCTAACTTATGCAAAACTTGAGAAAAGGTAAATGTCCTCATAAAGACTAATTTTGACACATTTTAGGACTGCATAATAGTAGAGAGAAAAGATTTCATAGTAAAATGTTGTTACTTGTGTTATGACTGCTAATGGGTATAAGTCTTAAGACCCAAACTTCATTATCAATCCTTTGACCTAAGAGGAAAACAAATTTCATGGAAGCTCCCTAAAAATTACTATATATTACAGATTAAATGCAAAAACACTGTTGGGATACATTTTGGAGCACTGGACAGGTCAATAAAATAATGTGTAGACTACCACATGTGACCTAGGAACTCCCTGAAAACATCAGATCTGGCTCTATTCCCTGTCAAATACTGACTTTGCTTTCCTTTGTGACTCCTATCTTCACTAAGAATGCTTTTTTTTTTTTTTTTAACTCTTGTGTGCATCCAGCCTAGATTCTCTTTTATTCTACAGTGGTCAATGTTGTTATTGTACAGCTTCACTTTAAATGAAAGCTGGGGGAAAGAAGCCTCATACCACCCCTCTTCCAAACATAAAAGAAGATATTTAAAAGAATAAAAGAACAAAGATATTAAATTTGATCCAGTCAATTTTTGGCAATTATCATGAAAAATATTTTAAGAGAGAGAGAGAAAAGGTCAGCGGAAGTGGCAGAAAACAAATTACACCGTAAACGCCACCAAATTGCCAAAATACAAACATGGATAGTAATCTTCAGTTCTGTAGAGATGCATCTTCTATCACACTGAGCTCTCTGAACATCTTACAGAACTGCCCTGCATCCTGTTTCTTGGGGGGGTGGGGTGTGTGCACACATGTGCCAGTGCACACATGGAAACATGGAAACTCGTAAGTCTAAAAACTTTCTGTAATTACCCCTCACAGAATCATCAACCTGATTAGTTTGTTCAACAGTAGCTGTTGTGACTTCATAATTTAACTCTTTGAGAGATGATTTGGATGGAGATAACCCTTCTTGGAAAATAAAATACTATATTTGAACTCAGATCCTACCTTATCACTGAGCTTGTGCTACCAAGCAATTCCTACAATGTCTGGAGTTATACATTTCTATATTAGACTATGTGGAAAAACTAGTGTTTCAAGCTAAACCCTCCAATCCACAGACCTATGTAAAGGACTGTACTGTTCCAAGGTATTCTCTAGCCCATGGGTTTCTCAAAGTATGGTTTGAAGATATCTGTGGTAATCCCCGAGGCCCTTTTAGTGCATGTGTGGGTTAAAAATTATTTTTTATAACAACACCAAGATGATATTTACCTTTTTCATTTGAATTATCTCATGAGTATACAGAAGACTTCTCCAGAGGCTACATGACACATGATGTTGTCATCTCTCTCGCTGAGGGATGTGTGCTTCTGTGTTCTTGAGTTTTACACATTTCTCAGTCTTTTTTTTCTTTTTTTTTTTTTTGAGACAGAGTCTCACTATGTCACTCTCAGTAGAGTGCCATGGTGTCATAGCTCATAGCAAACTCAGACTCTTGGGCTCAAGCAATTCTCTTGCCTCAGCCTTGGGACTGTAGGGTGCCTGCCAAAGTAGCTGGGACTACAGGTGCCTGCCAAACGCCTGGCTATTTTTCTGTTGCAGTTGTCGTTGTTTAGCAGGCCCCAGCTGGGTTCGAACCTGCCTACCTTGGTGCATGTGGCTGGGACCTCAACCACTGTGCAATGTGTGCCGAGTCACATTTCTCAGTCTTAATATCTAATACAATTAGTATCAATCATTACAACCCACACCCAAGAACTCTTTGGGGGACCTCAGTAACTTTTAAGATTGCTAAAGTGTCCTCTAAGATCAGAACTTTTGCAAATTTCTGCTTTATGAAGCTTTTGTTATTTCTAGAATGAATTTTTTTCACTTGGAATTTTTTTTTTTTTACCTTGTGACTATTATTACTTTCTTATCAATATGGAGATTATATTTCTAAAGTAGATTGACCAGGCTGGGTGCAGTGGCCCATGCCTGTAATCCTAGCACTCTGGGAAGCCGAGGGAAGGGAATTGACTGAGTTCAAGGGTTTGAGACCAGCCTGAGCAAGAGCAAAATCCCTCTCTACTAAAAAAAAAAAAAAAAAAAAAGAAAACAAAACAAAAAAAAACTGAGCAAGAAGATCGCTTGAACTCAAGAGTTTGAGGTTGTGGTTGCTCTGAGCTATGATGCCATGACACTCTACCAAAAGCAATAAAGTGAGACTCTATCTCCCCCCCCCAAAAAAAAATTAAGTTGATTGACCAAAATTATATTACATCAAAAGGTTTAAGAAACATGTGGGCCTGTGTTATAACTTGGGGAAGAGAGCTGCCACACAAGATAGGCTGACATCAGATAACTCACAGCCCCAGTCTCTATCAAGTCTTCCCTACTAGAGAAACTGACAACTTCCATTTTATGGGATGGAGTAAGGAGACAATCTGAAATAGGTTTTGACACAGTATTATTCTGATGATAGGAAATTCTGGTGTCAAGAGTGCCAGGTGTATTCACAATCCTGAAGCTGTCAATTTTAAACCTGAAGCCCCAAGAAACAAGCATTGTTTGATACATCATCTCTTGTTAAAGTGCAGCCACAGAGTTGGCAGTAGCCAGTAAAGCATTCTCTGCCATGTAGGACATGCCTATTTATTTTCTATAAATAGGACCTGTGAATAGGCAAAGAGAGAGAATTAGGGCAGACCAAAGGAACCTAAAACAGAAGAGATCATTTAAAAGAAAAGCTTCAGGATGTTCTCTGGTTACATTCAATGAGGTATTATTCTTTTGAAATTAAACAGACTTTTGGAAACTAAGATGTGTATAGCCCTGGAGTAGGCTAAATGGAAGTCACAAAGGCAATAGTAGGTAATAGGCCCTGCACTTGATGTGCTTCTGTTTTTCTGTGTAAATGTCTCAGCAAAGAAAATCAGGTAGTTGGTTTCTTTCTTTTTCTTTCCCTTCTCTTTACTTCTTATTCTGTACTTTCTTAAAGTTCAACTAATTATGGCTTATTGTAAGCTGAAAATATTCTTCATCCAGTGGAAATATCAAGATTTAAGAAAATGGAATCATGACGCTGAAAGGACCCTTAAGGATCATCTAGTTAACCCCCCCTCATTATATAAATAGAGTCACTGATGCCTGGAGATGGTGGGGGGCTGCTTCCAGGTCATTCAGTGAGTGAGCGACAGGATCAGGGCTAACACAGAGGACTCTTCTCTTTTTCCTGTGTAACATATTAAACCTTAATATCGTGACTCACATATTAAGTAAGTACCTGTTCTTCAACTGGTTCAGTATAACAAGCTTACTTGACATCTTTAGAGTTTGAGACCTACCCTGCCAACCTTTATTTTGGACCACAATTCATTCTCAGGTCTCCTCAAAGCTATTGTCAGAGTCTGGTGTGCTGTATATCAATGATGGATGACATCATAACATATGGTATTGATGACAGCCAGGTCATAATTGTTGTACCTAACATGGAATCATGAGAAGAAAGATCTCAAACACATGTAAAAGACATCTGTTGTTTATTGAACAATTTTATATAAGGATTTCCCTATGTTCACTCCTTGTCCCCAGAGATGAAGTGACAATAAGTCAAGGTTCTCTTAGGACTGGAGAGAGGAGCTCCACTGTCTGTTGACTGTCTTTTGTTTTTCTTTGGAGAATTTGGGGGATAGAAGTTTAGTTCCAGTTGGTTTCTCCCATCCCAGGATAAGATATTTTATCTAAAGTCCTTTCCATACACTAACTCCTTATTGGCCAAAGTTCACGGGGTCATTGGGGAAAGCTCTGAGATTTTTCCTCACCAAGGTGAGGTAGGTAAGAAAAAAGAGATTATAACAAGAAAGCTTCCTTTTTAACAGTATGACTGATACCTTCTCAGGTGTCCTCCTTTGTGGGAGAAATCCACAGTTTGCCTGGGGATCTTCATCCATTCATTCAACTCTAACATTTATAAGAGCACTGGCTATGTGCTAGGTAGTGTGTCAGGTAGTAAAGGTACAGTGATGACTAAATATAGCAGACATATCATCCTTAGTGGAGTAAACATTCTGTTGAGGAAGATAGATGATAAACAAGTAATAAATATATAAATAAGATAATTTCACCTAGTTACAGATACTATGAAAAAATAATAATGTTATGTCAGTCACTGGGAAATCCATTTCAGATGGAGTGTTGAATCAAGGATGTTTTAAAGAACTGACATTTGAGGTGGTTTCTTATAGGATAAGACTAGCAGTGTGACAAGCTGAGGGAAGAGTATTGCAGGCAGAGTGAATAGCAAATACAAAGTCTTGGGGTGGAATGGACTTTTACTGTGTTTGCAGAACAGCAAGAAGGCTGTGTGGTTGGAGCTGAACAAGCAAAGGTAATAATGGTGGAAGAAGTGATTGGGAGGAGGTATCTAGGGGCCACATCAGACATGTATAGCTATGCAGGCCATGGTTAAAGACCTTGGACTTTATTCTGAGTACTATAGGAAGCCACTGAAAAGCCTTGGCTAAGATAATGGATTTCTGCTTTGCCTAAGGTAAATTGACTTTTTACTGAAGTATAGTATACATACAGAAAAGCATACAAACCATAAGCTTGATGAGTTTTCATGATGTGATCACATCCATATTGCTAGCACCAGAACCTTCCCTTGGGCCCCTGTCCAGTCACACCCTCTCCTCCAACCCAACGGTAACTACCATCCTATCTTCTATCACCAAAGATTAGTTTTGCCTGTTTATATAAAACGTTATATAAATGAAATCACACAGTGTGTACTCATTTTCATCTGCTTCTTTCATTTACTACTATGTTTAGGAGAGTCATCATTGTTTAGCAGTAATTTATGCATCCTTGGTGCTATATAGAACTTGATTGTGTGTGATCACACCACAATTTATTAATCCCTTCTACTGTTGACGGGCATTCGAGTAGTTTCCAGTTTGAAACTATTGCAAATAGTGCTGCTATGAACATCTTATATGTTTCTGTTGATGAACATATATATATTAATTTCTGTTTGTTTGATATAAACTTAAGTACAGAATTTCCGGGTCATAAGATATGTGCATGCTCAGCTTTAATAAATACTGCCAAACACTTTCTGATGTGAGCCATTCTTACTGGAGTTAAGTGATACGTCATTGTGGTTTTAATTTGCATTTCCCTGATGATTAGAGAAGTTGAGCATTTTTTCATGTGTTTGTTGGCCATTTAGCTATCTTCATTTGAAAAGTTTTTGTTCATGTCTTTTGCCTACTTATCATTTGAATTGTTTGATTTTTTTCTACCTGATTTGCTTGAGTTCTTTTCAGATTCAAGTTATCAGCCCTTTATCAGATATATAGCATGCAAATATTTTCCCCTTGTGCTGTAGGTTGTCTATTTGCTCTATTGACTGTGTCCTCAGCGGTGCAGAAGGTTTTTAAATTCACCAGGTCCCATCTGCTTATATATGTTATTGCTGTGATTGCTTTTGGGGTCTTCTTCATAAATTCTTAGGCCAATATCTATAACAGATTTTCCAACATTTTCTTCTAGAATTCCTATAGTTTCAGGCCTTAGGTTTAAGTCTTTTGTCCATCATGAATTAATTTTCGTGAGTGGTGAGAGGAGTGGATCCTGTTTTAGTCTTTTACATGTGATTATCCAGTTTTTCCAGCAAAATTTATTGAATAGGGATTCTTTCCCCCAGTGTATGCTTTTGTCTGCTTTGTCAAAGATCAGTTGACAATGTGAGGATGATTTCATCTCTGGGTTTTCTGTTGTGATCCATAGGTCTCTGTTTTTTTTTTTTTTTTCTTTGTTTGTTTGTTTTCATTGTTGTTATTTATTTATTTTTGAGACAGAGTCTCACTCTGTCACCTTGGTAGAGTGCAATGGCATCATAGCTCACAGCAACCTCACACTCTTAGGCTCAAGTGATCCCCTTGCCTCAGCTTCCCAAGTACCTGGGACTATAGGTGCCTGACAACACATAGCTATTTTTAGAGACAGGGTCTCACTCAGGCTTAGGCTGGTCTCAAACTCATGAGCTCAGGCAATCTACCACCTCAGCCTCCCAGAGAATGTCTCTGTTTTTTGTGCCAGTATCATGCTGTTTTGGTTACTTATAGCCTTGTATATTACTTGATGTCTGGTCAAGTTATGCCTCCTGCTTTTGTTCTTATCACATAAGGTTGCTTTGGCTATTTGGGATTTTTTCTGGTTCCATACACAGTGTAGAACTGTTCTTTCTAGATTTGTGAAACATGATGCTGGTGTTTTAATGGGAATTTCACTGAATCTGTAGATCACTTTGGGTAGTGAAGCCATTTTAACAATGTTGACTCTGCCAATCCATGGGCCTCGTATGTGTTTCCTTCTGTTTATATCCTCTCTGATTTCTTTCCTCAGCATTTCATAGTTCTCCCTCTAGAGGTCTTCCACCTCCTTAGTTAAATATATTCCTGGGTATTTTTATTTATTTATTTATATTTTTTTGCAGTTTTTGGCTGGGGCTGGGTTTGAACCCACCACCTCTGGCATATGGGGCCAGTGCGCTACTCCTTTGAGCTGCAGGCGCCACCCATATTCCTGGGTATTTTATTCATTTTCTTTGCTGCTACTGTGAAAGATAATGCATCTCTGATTTGATTCTCAGCTTGACTGGCGTTGGCATACATGAAAGCTACTAATTTGTGTATATTGATTTTATAACCTGAGGCTTTGCTGAATTTGTTTATCAATTCCAGGAATCTCTTAGGACAGTCTTTGGGGTTTTCTAGATATAAGATCATGTCATCAGCAAAGTCCCCAAACAACAAATGCTGGCATGGGTGCAGAGATAAAGGAACACTTATACACTATTGGTAGGACTGCAAACTAGTACAACCTCTATGGAAAGTTGTGTGGAGATACTTCAAAGAACTAAAAGTAGACCTACCATTTGATCCAGAAATCCTGTGACTGAGTTTTTACCCAAATGAAAAAAAAGACATTTTATAATTAAGACACTTGTACTCGTATGTTTACAGCAGCACAATTAATTAACAATTGCAAAGATATGGAAACAACCCAAATGCCAACCAATACATGAGTAGATTAATAAAATGTGGTGTATACATACCATGGAGTACTACTCAGCAGTTAAAAAAAAATGGAGATCTAGTATCTTTTGTAACAAACCTGGATGGAACTGGAGACCATTCTTCTAAGTGAAGTATCACAAGAATGGAAAAACAAACACCACATGTACTCCTTACTAAATTGGAACTAGTCAATCAACACTTATGTGCACATATGGAAGTAAAAGTCAGTGGAAATCAAGAGGGTGGGCTGGATAAATTCACACCCAAACCCAACTGGTACAATGTACACATTCTGGGTGAAGGGCACACTTATAACTTTGACTTAAATGTACAAAAGCAAATTATGTAACCAAATGTGTACTCCTGTAATATTCTGAAATTTAAAAAATAATTAAATTAACTTAAATTAAAAAAAATTCTACCGAGATATTCTTTTCCAAGAGAAATAGCTAGGCTGAATTGAAATGTGTTATAAGTATAAAATACACACTGGATTTTGAAGACTTGGGATGAGAAAAGTTTGCAAATAGCCCATCAATGTTTAAATTGGCTATATACAGAAATGATAATATTTTAGATATATGGGGTTAAATAAAATACAATATTAAAATTTTTGCAAAAGAGAAATAAACATCCAATGGTGCCCTCTTTGGATATCAGATGGCGTTCTGTAGTATTAGACAGTACATGGCACAATCGGACCCAATATTCCTAGTTTGGTCATATATAACATGCACCTAATACCACCTGCTTATCTCACAGGGTTACTGTGAGACTCAAATGAAAGAATGTAAGAGCCCTTCTATCTCAGGAGGTAAATAATATTAGTTAAAGTAACAACTGGTTAGATATCGCAAGTCATAAAAACAAACCAGGAACATCTTCATGGTGAGTGAGTTACACTCAGAACTAGAGGACAAGCTTAGACTAAGCTTTTTATAATAGCGGCTGAAGAACAGGCAAGTAATTATATCTAAATAATTGCATTTTATAGCCCCTATTTAAAATGCTTTTGGAAACAGTCATTGTGCTTAACTGTTACAATATCCTGTTTATAGACAAACCATACTTATATATAATACATGCCATATTTTTATGATAGTAAAAAATATTGAGCACTGAGTTATGCTTCTGGTAATGGCTGAGTAAACTCCTATTTGATCCACCCCATCTTCTCACAGGTGACAATTAAAAAGCTATATAAAATATAGGCAAAATATAAAAAAACAGCTACCTGAGGGTACTGTACAGGCAGATTCTGGAGGGGAGTTAACACTTGGAAGAAAGAAACTTGCATTGGGTGATTTTCCCAGTTTAATGGCATGTAACCTGAGGGCATGACATGGTCTGTACCCACACCCTGTAGGGAAGTTAAAATTCCAAAAGAAAACCGTCAGTCTTTCTGGTCTAAAGAACCAGAGGACAGAGTTTGGGCAACCACTGCCACCAGAAAATGAAGAGGAAATCCTAGGAAAAAAACAGATTTACAAAAGGAGAACACTAAAATACTGTATAAGCTTTGCCCAAATATTTGGATGGCCCTGAATTTCACATGTGCAAGACAGACTCCCAGAATTCCAACTAAAGATAACATAACTGAACCAAACTTTGAGCTACCAAAGATCAGAGTTGGATTTTGAGTACAACTAATTTAATTGCCCATTGAAACAAAAGCAAGTACGATAACACCCCTTGTAGAAATATAACAGAATCTAAAGTCTCAATAACATAATATTCACATTGTCCAGGATGCAATCTAGAATTATTCAATATAACAAGAACCAGGAGAATGTGACCAATTACCAAGAGAAAAGATGACTGAAGCCAACCGTGAGATGTCCCAGATGTTGGAATTATCAGACAAGGATTTTAAAGCAGCAATTGTAACTACCTGCAATGAGGTGGAAAAAGTATGCTTGTAATGAAAAGATAGAAAAACCTCAGCAAAGAAAAAATTTTTAAAACCCAGAAACTATACAAAAAAAAATATATATAGAAATTCTAGAACTGAAAAATACAATAGCTGAATTAAAACACTCGGTAGGCTTAATAACAGAATGATGTTGACGCATAAAAGAGTTCATGAATGTGAAAACTGGATGATTTTGTTTGATATATCTGAAGAACATAGAGAAAAAATTGAAAATGAAGAAACCTGAAGAAAATGAAGAGAACCTCAAGGACCTGTGGGACAGTATCAAAGAAAGGCCTGACCCATGTGTAACTGGAGTGCCAGAAGGAAAAGAGAGAAAATGGGACAGAAAAAAAAAAATGGAGAATGCACCCTCTCATCAAAGGCACATGGGGCAGTCACCAAAACAGACCATATTCTTGGCTATGAAATAAACATAAACACACTTAAAATAATGGAAATAATGCAAAGTATATTTTCAGATCACAACAGAGTTAAACTTGAAATAAATAATATAAAAAGATTTTTTAAATACTCAAATATTAAGAAACAAAACAATACACTCCTAAATAACCTATGAGTCAAATAGTAAATCTCTTCATGGAAATGTAAAGATACTTTGAACTATGTGAAAATAAAAATACAACATATCAAAATTTTGGTGTGCAGCTAGAGCAGTACTTAGAGTGAAATTTATAGAAGTTAATGCCATATCAGAAAAGAAGTAATACATAAAATCAATTACCTAAGATATCACCTTAGGAAACTGAAGAAAGAATAGAAAATTAATTTTAAATTAGAGCAGAAGTCAATACAATTGAAAACAGAAAAACAATAGAGAAAATCAATGAAACTTAACTCTGATTATCTGAATAGATCAATAAAACTGAACAAATCTGTATCCGGACTAACAATGAAAAACATATGGAAGAGAGAAGATATGGTACCAATATGAAGACTGATAAAGAATAATACATCACTACTGACCCTGCAGACATTGAAAGAATAGTAGGGGAAACCCTACAATCAATCCAATCTAACCTATACACTCAGATAATGTGAATCAATTCCTTAAACACACAAGCTAAAATGCTACCTCAAGGAAAAATGCATACTCTAAATAGCTTGGCAGCTACTAAAGAAACAGAATTTGTGGTTACATTTTTTTCACAAAAGAAAACTCCAGGTAAGGTAGTTTCACTCATCAGTTCTAGGTTATTAAATATTATTTTGAATAAAAACTGTAGTTTATTGTATCTCAAACAGAAGCAATACAATTAACTGAAGTATGCACTTATAGATACAGTTTTGCCATCTTAATAGTATCTTGTTTATGCCTGGTAGCAGTGAAAAAATCTGGTGAGCGAGTGACGATGAAATCACATAAGGCATTTTTCCACATCTTGTTGGGAACTGAATATTTTTCCTTGCAAGAAGTAGCCCAAAGCCTGGAAGAAGCGGTAATCAGTTGGTGTAAGGTCTGGTGCATATGGTGAATGACAAAGAGTTTCTAAGTCAAGCATCTATAGTTTGAGCAGCATTATTTGTGCGACATGTGGTTAACGTTGTCTTGCGAGAGGATTGGCCTGTCTCTAGTGACCAATCTTGTCTGCTTAATCAAAAGCATCCTCATCCAATTTGTTACAGTAGACATTGCTGCAATCAACTGACCGTGTTTCATGAGGCTGTAGTGGATAATACCTGCGATGGACCACCAAACAGACACCATTACCTTTCTTTGATGAATATTTGGTTTTGGGCTGTGTTTCGGCACTTCATCTTTATCCAACCCTTGTGCTGAATGCTTAGAATTGTCAAAAATAATTCATTCTCATCACATGCAACAATACGGTGCAGAAATAGTTCACCTCTTTGTCATGACAGCAAAGAAAAGCAAGCTTTGAGATGATTTCTCTTCTGACGCTCATTTAATACATGCAAAACTCATCTACCCAACTTCTTTACCTTGCTGATTTGTTTCTAATGGTCCAATATTGTTGGAATAGTAACATTAAGTCGTGCTGCTAATTCACACATGGGTTGGGATGGATGTGCTTCCACCACAGTTCTCAGTACGTCATTATCCACCTTGGTCTCAGGTTGCCCACATGACTCATTTTTAAGATTAAAATCACCAGGACAGAGCTTGTCAAACCATTAATGTACTATGTGTTCATTAGCTGCATCCTTCCCAAATACTTTGGTGATATTTTGAGCTGTCTGTGCTGCATTAATACCACGACCAAACTCAGATTTGAAAATACAATGAAATTCTGACTTACCCATGGTTTTATAAAAATTGCTCTAAACATTAAGGAAGTTGGACATTTCATACTTAACCTAATTCCAAACATTTAAGTATGATGTAAAACCAATTTTATAATATCTTTCAGAAAAGAGGAGAGAAAACTATCCTACTTATTTCATGAAGCCAGTATCATCCTAATGTCAAAATCAGACAAAGATGTTACAAGAACAAAAAAACACTAAAGGCCATTATCTCTCATGAACATACATACAAACATTCTAACATATTAGCCAATCAAGTATGGCAATATATCAAAAAGATAACTCATCAAGATCAAGTGGCCTTTATCCCAGGAATTCAAAGCTGGTTCAACATTTAAAAATCAATTAATGAAATTCTAATATTGTCAGACTACTTGCAAATAAGAAACACCAAATGACCATAAAGAAATGCTGAAAAAGCCTTCAACAAAATTATGTATTTATTAATGATAAAAACTCTCAAAAACTTAGGAATAGAAGAACACTTCCTTAACCTAATAGATGCTATCTACATAAAACCTAAAGTGAGCAACTGAGTGATTTTCCCCTAAGATTGAGAACAAGGCAAGAATATCCTTTCTCACCACCACTGTGAAACACTGTACTGAAAGTCCTAACTAGGGCAATAAGACAATAAATAAAAGGCATCCATATTAGAGAAGGGAAAAAGCCCCTTTATGTAGAAAATCTAAAATGATCTACAATAAAGTTCCTGGAACTAATTAAGTAAGTTTAGCAAGGTCACAAGATATAAGGTTGATATATGAAAAAAATTCTTTATGTATACTAGGAATAAATTATTAGAATTTCAAATAAGAAAAAAGTATTTGTGATAGAACTACAAAAATGAAGTATTTAGGTAAAATCCCAACAACATATGTACAGGATATGTATGTGACAAGCTGCAAAATGCCAATATAAGAGGTCAGAGGAGGTATAAGTAAATTGAGAGACGTGTCATGTTTGTGGATTAGAAGACCCCATATTCTTAAGATGTCAGTTCTCTCCAGTGTGATCTATAGATTTAATAAAATCCCAATCAAAAATTGTAGTTTTGCAGATATTCACAAGCTGATGTTAAAATTTGTATGTAAAAGCAAAGGTACTAAAATAGCTAAAACAACTCTGAGAAGGAAGAACAAAGTCAAAGGACCCAAATTACTCAATTTCAAGATGGACTGTAAAGCTACAATAATCAAGACAGTGCAGTATTGAAGAAAGTAAAGTATAAACAAATACCTCAATGTATTAGAATAGAGAACCCAAAATGTACCCATGTACCATGGAGTGAACACCTCCAGCCTCCATCAAGTGCCCAAGGTTGACAGGCCACACCACCCCCTACTGGATAAAGACACAGAGTAGCGGCCTAGACGAGCAGACACAGACTACCCTGTGACTTAGGCAGGTGCAAACCCCTGGAGTATCTGCTTACTGCAGACAACTGACTGGGTCACAGCCCTCTGGGGCTAGCAGTGACTGGGTGTGACAGAGCTGCAAGTTGGGGAAGGAGGCATCAATCTTCCCAGACTGATCTATTTACTGGGTGGCTCTTCCTGACTCCACACAGCACTGGAGCAAGCCATATTAGAGCAGTCACCAGACCTCTGTGATCCAGTTCCCAGGGACCTCTTGAATTCTCCCACCAGAGGCAGCTGCTGACTGAGACAATTGATTTGGACCTTTTGAACTGAGCCACTCACCTGGGGACTATCCAGGTGGTGCCCTGGGTGTGTGGTTGTAGGAAGGTTTGATTTTCCTTTTCCATTTGTTGCCTGTGGTGGGTGGGGTGACTTAATTGCTGGTATTTCTCCACAGCTGAGACTTCAACCCAGAGTAACTGTTTCACTAGGGTCAAACAGAAACCAGCTGAAAACAAGACAGAATCACTTAGCCCCTCTACATCAAACAGGGCCCCAGTTTCTCAGGCCACAGCACTGTACGGGTCCTTGACAAAACATCAGGGGAGAAATCAAAGGGAGTAAAACAATCATGGGGCGGAATCAGCGGAAAAACTCTGGTAACATGAATAACTAGAATAGATCAACCCCCCCAAGGAAAGATACGGCAGATGTAATTGAAGATCCCATTCACAAACAACTGGCTGAGATGTCGAAAATCGAATTCAGAATTTGGATGGCAAACAAGATTAACAAAATGGAACTAGGAATTCGTGGAGAAATTCAAAAGCTGTCTCAAGAATTTAACAAATTTAAAGACAAAACTACCAAAGACTTAGACACACTGAAGCAAGAATTTGCAGCCCTCAAAGATATGAAAAATACAGTAGAATCCCTTAGCAACAGAATGGACCAAGCAGAAGAAAGGATCTCCGACATCGAAGATAAAGCCTTTGAACGCTCCTGAACCCTCAAAGAGGAAGAGAAATGGACAGCAAAAATGGATCACTCTCTCAGAGAGCTCTGGGATAACTCGAAGAAGGCAAATATCCGACTCATAGGAATTCCTGAAATAGATGAAGTGGCCTCACTGGGCACAGAGGCCGTTCTGCATGAAATTATGAAAGAGAATTTTCCAGACATGCCTAGAAAACCTGAAATTCAGATAGCAGATAGCTTCAGAACCCCAGCACGACTCAACCCCAATAAGACATCCCCCAGGCATATCATAATTAACTTCACTAAAGTTAATATGAAGGATAAAATTCTCAAAGCGGCCAGGGGAAAGAAAACTATTACCTTCAAAGGGAAGAACATTAGAATGACTGCAGATCTCTCTGCTGAAACTTTTCAAGCCAGAAGAAGGTGGTCATCAACATTTAATCTCCTCAAGCAAAATAACTTTCAACCCTGGATCTTGTACCCAGCTAAACTGAGTTTCATTTATGATGGAGAAATTAAATACTTTAATGACATTCATATGCTAAAGAAATTTGCCATAACCAAACCAGCTCTTCAGGATATTCTCAGACCTATCCTCCATAATAACCAACCCAATCCTCTACTACAAAAGTAAACTCACTCAGAAACTTCTGATCAAACTCCAACTTCCACAATGGCAAAGGGACTAAAAGTGCCCACTGGACTTTTGAAAAACTCAATACCCAAAATTTCACCAAACTTATCAATACTCTCCATTAATGTGAATGGCTTAAACTGCCCTCTAAAGAGACATAGGTTAGATGACTGGATACAAAAACTCAGGCCAGACATTTGTTGCATACAAGAGTCACATCTTACTTAAAAGGCAAATACAGACTCAGAGTGAAAGGATGGTCATCCATATTTCAGGCAAATGGTAACCAGAAAAAAACAGGTGTTGCAATTTTATTTGCGGATACAATAGGCTTTAAACCAACAAAAGTAAGGAAGGACAAAAATGGTCACTTCATATTTGTTAAGGGTAAGACTAATATGATGAGATTTCAATTATTAATATCTATGCACCCAACCAGAATGCACCTCAATTTATAAGAGAAACTCTAACAGACATGAGCAACTTGATATCCTCCAACTCTATAATAGTCGGAGATTTTAACACTCCTTTGGCAGTGATGGATCAATCCTCCAACAAAAAGCTGAGTAAAGAGATTCTAGATTTAAATCTAACCATCCAGCATTTAGATTTAGCAGACATCTACAGAACATTTCATCCCAACAAAACTGAATACACATACTTCTCATCAGCCCACGGAACTTACTCCAAAATCGATCACATCTTAGGTCACAAGTCTAACCTCAGTAAATTTAAAGGAATAGAAATTATTCCATGCATCTTCTCGGACCATCATGGAATAAAACTTGAATTGAGTAACAACAGGAATCTGCATACTCATACAAAAACATGGAAGTTAAATAACCTTATGCTGAATGATAGCTGGGTCAGAGATGAGATCAAGAAGGAAATTGCCAAATTTCTGGAACAAAATGACAATGAAGACAAGAACTATCAGAACCTCTGGGACACCGCAAAGGCAGTTCTAAGAGGGAACTTTATAGCACTGCAAGCCTTCCTCAGGAGAACGGAAAGAGAGGAAGTAAGCAACTTAATGGGACACCTCAAGAGACTGGAAATGGAAGAACACTCCAACCCCAAATCCAGTAAAAGATAAGAAATAACCAAAATCAGAGCAGAACTAAATGAAATTGAAAACAAAAGAATAATACAACAGATCAATAAATCAAAAAGCTGGTTTTATGAAAAGGTCAACAAAATAGATAAACCTTTGGCCAACCTAATCAGGAAAAAAAGAGTAAAATCTCTAATCTCATCAATCAGAAATAACAAACACGAAATAACAGCAGACTCCTCAGAAATCCAAAAAATCCTTAATGAATATTATAAGAAACTTTATTCTCAGAAATACGAAAATCTGAAGGAAATTGACTGATACTTGGAAGCACGTCACCTTCCAAGACTTAACCAAAATCAAGTGGAAATGTTGAAGAGGCCCATATCAAGTTCGGAAATAGCATCAACCATACAAAATCTCCCCAAAAAGAAAAGCCCGGACCAGACGGTTTTACGTCAGAATTCTACCAAACCTTTAAAGAGGAATTAGTACCTGTATTACTCAACCTGTTCCAAAAGGTAGAAAAAGAAGGAAGACTACCCAACACATTCTATGAAGCAAACATCACCCTGATCCCCAAACCAGGAAAAGACCCAACAAGAAAAGAAAATTATAGACCAATATCACTAATGAATATAGATGCAAAAATATTCAACAAGATTCTAACAAACAGAATCCAGCAACATATCAAACAAATCATACATCATGACCAAGTCGGTTTTATCCCAGGGTCTCAAGGCTGGTTCAATATACGTAAATCTATAAATGTAATTCAGCACATAAACAAATTAAAAAACAAAGACCATATGATTCTCTCAATCGATGCAGAAAAAGCTTTTGATAACATCCAACATCCCTTCATGATCAGAACACTTAAGAAAATTGGTATAGAAGGGACATTTCTTAAACTGATAGAGGCCATCTACAGCAAACCCACAGCCAGTATCATACTGAATGGAGTTAAATTGGAATCATTTCCACTCAGATCTGGAACCAGACAAGGCTGCCCATTGTCTCCATTGCTCTTTAACAATGTAATGGAAGTTTCAGCCACCGCAATTAGTAAAGCAAGCAAACAGCCCTCAGAATGGGAAAAGATATTTGCAGGTTATGTCTCCGACAAAGGTTTAATGACCAGAATCCACAGAGAACTCAAACACATTAGCAAGAAAAGAACAAGGGATCCCATTGCAGGCTGGGCAAAGGACTTGAAGAGAAACTTCTCTGAAGAAGACAGGCGCACGGCCTTCAGACATATGAAAAAATGCTCATCATCTTTAATCATCAGAGAAATGCAAATCAAAACTACTTTGAGATATCATCCAACTCCAGTGAGACTAGCCTACATCACAAAATCCCAAGACCAGAGATGTTGGCGTGGATGTGGAGAAAAGAGAACACTTTTGCACTGCTGGTGGGATTGCAAATTAATACATTCCTTTTGGAAAGAGATATGGAGAACACTTAGAGATCTAAAAATAGATCTGCCATTCAATCCTGTAATCCCTCTACTGGGTATATACCCAGAAGACCAAAAATCACATCATAACAAAGATATTTGTATTAGAATATTTATTGCAGCCCTATTCATAATTGTTAATCATGGAAAAAGCCCAAGTGCCCATCGATCCACGAAAGGATTAATAAATTGTGGTATATGTACACCATGGAATATTATGCAACCTTAAAAAATGATGGAGACTTTACCTCTTTCATGTTTACATGGATGGAGCTGGAACATATTCTTCTTAGTAAAGTGTCTCAAGAATGGAAGAAAAAGTAGCCAATGTCTTCACCCTTATTATGAAACTAATGTAGGACCTTCACATGAAAGCCATAACCCAGTTACAACCTAAGAATAGGGAGAAGGGGGAAAGGGAGGGGAGGGGAGGAGGGAGGTGGATTAATGGGATTACACCTGCAGTGCATCTTACAAGGGAATATGTGAATCCTAGTAAAAGTGTAATGTAAAGGTCTTAGCAAAATAACTAAGAAAATGCCATGAAAGCTATGTTAACTAGTGTGATGAAAATGTGTCAAACGGTCTATGAACCAAGTGTATGGTGCCCCATGATCATACTAATGTACACAGCTATGATTTAATAAAAAAAATTAAAAAGAAAAAAAGACTCCACAAATGAAGGAATATAAATATAAGGTGGTGGTCATAGATAAGAAACACAGCATATAAGTGTGGAGACTATCAACAAAGAATAGACTTGAAAAATACAAATTTGATGATGATTTATTAAATATTTTAGCAATTATAAAAATTGATTCATTCATTAATTATAAAACAGATAAAACATTTACCATATGTATGATTTAAGTTAAAATATGAAAAAATTTAATATTCAATATATACTGATAACAAAAGATGAATACAAGTTATGTTGAGCAGAGGAGTCAAGATGGCAGACTAGAAGAAGCTTTGGCCAGAGGCTCCTGTACAGAGGCAGAGATACTGGACAGATGTGGACTCAGTGAACCTGAAGTTGGGGAGCTGAGAATGGAAAGAAGATAGAAAGGTGCACATTATCTCTGCTGAGATAAGCTGCAATTCCAAGAAAGGAAGAAAGATAATAAAGCCCAGTTTTGAAACCCATTGCCAAGAGGACTGGAGATCCCACCCCCAAGCAGGAAGCTTAAGGAGGGCTCTCTGAAAGGGAGCAGGGAATGAAGGACTTCTCGCATTTCCTCACAAACTGCTAAAACCAAGCCCTCCTCCTCCAAGGTGGTCCCTCTTCTGAGCCTAGGCATCATCTTGCATGGCACAAAAGTGAACAAATATTTTCTCAGGAATTCTGAACACACAGTTCAACTTTTGCCCTAACCCTGGCTGCCAAAAGGTCTGCCCCCCACAGAGCCTGGAATGTCTGGCAAATTCATTGATTGGCCCGGGCATTGTGTGGACCATCAAACAGTAGTGCAGAAACAGTGGCCTGTGAGGGAGGAGGAGGCTGAGGGAGAGAGGGACATGCACAGAGAAGGTGGTGCCCTGGAGTCAGTGGCGCAGGCTGAATTAATAGCAGACATGGAGGCAGTGATGCCCCAGTTCTGCCTTTGGAGGGTGCTCTTTCCTGACTCCCCTTCCCATTGGAGGGCACCCTGCTCCAGCCCCTCAGGATTGTGCAGATGGATCTGACTGCAGGTTTCTGCTTTCTGGCCGCTTGGCAACCCTTTGAACTCCTTTGGGTGAGCAGTGTTTGTACTGCCTGGGACAATATCATTGGATCTTTCCACCTGGGCTATCCACTCAGGGACCTTCCAAGGTTGAGCAGTGGTGATATTATAGTGGAGAGGGACAGATTCTCCTCCTCCAGCTGTTGTTGGGGGGCGGGGCCACCACAGGTGTTTTTATCTGTCCTCAGATGAGATTCCAGCCTAATACCATGACTCATTAGGATTGGGTAGAGGCAGGCTGACATCAAGACAGAGCCAGCTTGCATTATCTCACCAAGCTTGCCCACAGAGTCTCTGGCTGCGGTGCTGAAAGGGCCCTTTGCAAGGCTATAGGGGAAAAGCCACAATCACAAGCCCCAGCTCATTGGTAAAAGGATGGTTAGTGCCAGTTCCTGGGGCCCCCAATCCAGTCTCACCTCGCCAGTTCTAATTGTCAAATAGTGGGAAATACTCATGGGGCGGAACCAGCAGAAGAACTCTGGAAAGATGAAAAATCAGAGTAGATCAACTCCTTTAAGGGATGGCAAAGGAGATACAACAGAAAATACCATCCATAGAGAAATGGCTGAAATGTCAGAAATAGAATTCAGAATATGGGTGGCAAATAAGATGAATAGACTGGAGGAAAAAGTAGAAACTGAAATCCAAAAAGTAGTTCAAAATTTGTCTCAAGCAATTAATGAATTCAAAGACAAAGTCACCAAGGATATGGACATAATGAGAAAAGATATAGCAAAGCTTAAGGAACTGAAAAAGGCATTCGAGGAGCTTTGAAATACAGTAGAGACTCTCAGTCATAGAGTTGAGCAGGCAGAAGAAAGGATCTCAGAAATTGAAGACAAGTCTTTTGAATGATCCCAAGCATTTGAAGAGGCAGAAAAGGAGAACAAGAACAGAATATTCCCTGAGAGAGTTATGGGATCATTCCAAAAGATCAAACATCTGAATTATAGGGATTTCTGAAGAAGAAGAAGAGGATGGTCCTAAAGGCACAGATGCTCTACTCCTAATCCTTGGGAAAATTTCCCAAGCATTCCAAGACATACAGAAATTCAGGTAGTAGATAGTTTCAGAACCTCAGCTCAACCTAATCCAAATAAAGTACCTCCTAGACACCTTGTAATTAACTTCTGCAATGTTAATATGAAGGAGAAAATCCTACAAGCATCCAGATGTAACAAAGGTATTACTTAAAAAAGGGAAAAATATCAGGATGACCACAGCTCTTTCAGCCGAAACTTTTCAAGCCAGAAGAGGATGGTATTGACCTTCAACCTTCTATCACAAAATAACTTTCAGCCCAGGAACCTGTATCCAGCTAAACTGAGTTTCATTTGTGATGGAGAAATCAAATACTTTAATGATATCCATATGTTAAGGAAATCTGCTGTGACTGGACCAGCTCTCCAGGAAATATTCAAACCCATTTTTCATAATGACCAGCACAACGGTCTACCACCAAAGTAAACTCACCCAGAATTGAAAGAACAAAACCTAGCTTCCACAATGGCAAATATGCACTGGACGTTTGTAAAACAAGACTGCAAAAACACTACCGTACCTATCAATTCTCATAATTAATGTGAATGGCTTAAATTGTTCTCTAAAGAGGCACAGGTTGGCTGACTGGGTACAAAAACTCAGTCCATGTATCTGTTGTCTCCAAGAGACACACTTAACTTCAAAGGATAAAATAAAGACTCAGGGTGAAGGGATGGACAACAGTAATCCAGGCAAATGGAAATCAGAAAAAAGCGGGGGTTACAATCTTATTTACAGATAAAAATGGATTCAAACCAACAAAACTAAGTAAAGACAGGATGGAAATGACATATTTGTCAAGGGAAACACTCAACATGAAAGATATTTCAATAATTAACATTTACATGTCCTACCTGAATGCTTCTCAATTTATAAAACCAACCCTAGCAGATCTGAACAATATATCTTCCTGCACTATAATAGTTGGAGATTTTAACACCCTCTTGGCCCCCAGTAGGGCTTCTATACTTTTGTGTCTCTGTTCTTCTCTTTCAGGGATACCTATAACTAATGTTTGTTTGCTTTATGAAGTCCCATAATTCTGTAAGTGATTTCTTTGTTTTTATTCTCTTCTGTCTCTTTAAATTTCTGTGTTAGTTCAAGAGCCTTGTCCTTTAGCTCTGAGATTCATTCTTCTCTGTGATTTAATCTGTTACAGATACTTTCTACTGCATCTGTAAGTTCCATGAATGACTCCTACAATTCCTTAAACTCTCATATGTCCTTTTTAATTTCATCATGTCTTTCATTCATTTATTGGTTCAATTTTTGGATTTTCCTTTGGTTGTTATCTACTTTATCTTTGATTCCCTTCATTGCTTTTGCCATCCATATTCTTAATTCCCTTTCTGTCATTTCCTTAATTTATATTTGGGATCCTCTGTGGTAACTGCCTTGTGATTCCTTGGTGGGGAGTGTTGATCTATTCCTTTTCATGTTGCCAGATTTGTTGTTGGTTCCTCTTCATGTGTGTTTTCTTCTCCTTTCTCCTCTCTCTTCCTCCTCCTTTATTTTCCTTGTCTGTGTGCTTTAGTGTTGGAGTGGCTTTTTGGTACAGTGACAAAAGGGAGAGAAGAAAAAAGAGAAAGAAGGGAGAAAAGACAAAAAAAGCACCAAAAAAATGAAGAAAAAGTAAAATAAAAAAGAAATGCTAAAAGAGAAAAATAGGAATAATAGTTGTGCTTTAAAGGTCATGATAACACCCACTCACCATCTGCTGGGCACTGGAAGGCCAGGGCAGGAGGGTCCCCTTAAGTCAAGAGCATGTTACCAGCCTGAGCAATAGCAAGACCCTGAATCTATCAAATACAGAAGAAAATCAGCAGTGTGTTGTGGCAGGGACCTGACAACACACTCTCAAAAGGCAAGAGCTAGAGGGACACCGTAGCCCAGGGGTTTGAAGTCTTCTTGAACCATGCCAATTCTTTGGTACCCCAGGTCAGCCCTTAGAGCAAGGCTCTGTCTCAGTAATAAAAAAAAAGAATGAAATACAATAAAACAGACATAAAAAAAACCATGGGATACTTAGTTGTCATTAAAGAGATTTATGAGGGAAAGATGAGAAAAGTAGAAAAATATACACAAAAATAAAGAAAAGAGGAGATAAAAGAGAAAATTAAGAAAAGAAAAGAAAGCAGCAATAAAGATAGAAACCTTGGCTCCTGGAGTTCCTTCTTGTCTCACTGTGTCCTCCCAACAATGTTTCTGGGCCAGACAATACAGTGAGGGGTGTCTGGAGTCCCTTCATCCTGATCTTACCAAGAGCGGCTGGTGAAGAGATGTCTCTATTCTGCCATCTTGGAGCCACCCTGGAGAATATCTATGATAGGAACTTAATCTCCAAAATATATAAAAGTGTAAATAATTCAACAATAAGAAAACAAACTGATTTAACAATTGGCAAAGGATAGGAATAAATATTTCTCTGAAAAAGACATTTCTCTGAAATGGCCAACAAGATATATGAAAAAATGTTCAATTAGTACATTGGAGGAATATATTTTATGTTCATTATAGTGCTATTCACAACAGCTAAGATATGGAATCAATTCAAGTGTCTATCCATGGGTGAATTTATAAAGAAAATGTGGTATATATACATGATGGCATACTACTCAGCCTCAAAAAGGAAGGAAATTACATCATTTGTGACAACATAGATGAACCTGGAAAACATTATGTTAAGTAAAATAGGCCAGGCACGAAAAGACAAATACTGCATGATCTCACTCATATGTGCAATGTTAAAAAGTTGAACTCACAGAAGTAGAGTGTAGAATGGTGACTACTAGAGGATGGGGGGAGCAGGGGCTGGAGAGTTGTTGCTCAAAGGATATGGAATTTCATTTAGATAGGTTAAATAAATTCAATTGATGTATTGTTCAACAGTGTGATTATACTTAATAACAAAGGATTGTATACTTGAAAATAGCTAAGAAACAATCAAGAGAGTGAAGAGAAAACTCATAGAATAGGAGAAAGTATTTGGAAACTGTACATCTCCCAGGGGTAAATATCTAGAGTATGTAGAGAACTCTAACAACTCAATGTCCAAAAATAAAATCCAATTAAAAATGAGTAAAACATCTGAATAGATATTTCTCAAAAGAACACATACAAATGGCCAACAGGTTCATGAAATAGTGCTTAACATCACTAATGATCATGGAAATTCAAGTCATCAAAATCACAATGACATATCACTTCACCCCGGTTAGAATGATTATTATCAAAAAGACAAAGGATAAATGTTGGTGAGGATGTGGAGAAAGGGGAACTCCTATACACTGCTGGCAGAAATAAAAATTAGTACAGGCAGTACGGTTAATGGTATGAAGGTTCTTAAAAAATTTTAAAAAGAACTACCATATGATCAAAAGACCGTACTACTGGGTATATACCAAATGGAAATGATATCAGTACGTTGAAGACACATCTGCACTCCCATTTTGATGGTTCACTTTAGGTGTCAACTTCACTGGATTGAGGGATACTTTTATGGCTGGTGAAGAATTGTTTCTGGGGGTATATGTAAGGGAATTTCCAGGGGAGACTAGTGTGTGAGTCAGGAAAGTGAGAGAGGAAGACCTGCCTTCTGTGTAGGTGGGCATCCTCTAGTTGGCTGGAAGCTTAACTGGGACAAATAGACAAAATGGATTCTTTCTTTCTTTATCCCTTTCAGAGCAGGATACCTTTTCTTCTCCTTCCCTTGGACATCAGACTATAAGTACTTTTTATTTTGGGCATTGGGACTTATGCCAGCAGCCTATTGTGGGCTCTTAGGCCTTAAGTTTCAGACTCAGGTTTGCTGAGTCTATAAGCTTACCTGGTTGGCTATAAGCTTATCTGGTTGTAAAGCTTCCAGAGTTGGACTGAGCCATGCTATCAGATTATCTGGTTCTGCAGCTTGCAAACAGTCTATTGTGGGGCTCCTCAACCTCTGATCATCTGAATATATTCCTCCAACAAATCTTCTTTCATATATCCTATTCTGTCCTTCTGGAGAATACTGATTAATAAACTCATTTAATGCAGCAGTATTCACAATAGCCAAGATAAAAGAATCAACCTGTGTCCATCACAGATGAGTGGATAAAAGGATGTGGTGTGTATGTGTGTGTGTGTATGTTAAAATACCATTCACCCATAAAAAGAATGAAATCCTGTCATTTGCAAGAAGATGAAAGAACCTAGAGGATATTAGATTAAATGAGATAAGTCAAGTACAGAAGGCCAAATACCATGTTATCTTATTCACATGTGGAATCTAAAAAAGTTGATCTCATAGAAGTGGAGAGTAGAAAGGTGGTTACCAGAGGATGAACAGAGTAGGGGGCAGGAGTAGATAGGGAGATGTTGGTCATTTGGTACAAAGTTACAGTGACCTACATTGAATGAGTTCTGATGTTCTATTGTACACTAGGGTAACTATAGTCAATGATAATATATTGTATGCTTCAAAATAGCTAGAAGATTTTAAATGCTCTCACTGCAAAGAAATGACAAGTGTTTGAGGTGATAGATATGCTAATACCCCAATTTAGCCATTATTTATTTTTATTGTTTTTTTTTTTAATTGTTGGGGATTCATTGAGGGTACAAAGATCCAGGTTACACTAATTGCATTTGTCAGGCAAAGTACCTCTTATAATGTGTTCCTCTCCCAAGAGGTGTGACAAACATTGTGATCCCCCACCCCACTCCCTCCTTCCCTCTCTAGGCTCCCCC
Organism: Nycticebus coucang; assembly: GCF_027406575.1. Taxonomy (NCBI): domain Eukaryota; kingdom Metazoa; phylum Chordata; class Mammalia; order Primates; family Lorisidae; genus Nycticebus; species Nycticebus coucang. The sequence goes on from NC_069804.1 coordinate 186,803,953, forward strand.
ATTCCTCCCACCCATGTACTAGGTCATCAATTGTCCTCATATCAAAATTGAGTACATTGGATTCTTGCTTCTTCTTTCTTGTGATGCTTTACTAAGAATAATGTCTTCCAACTCCATCTAAGTTAGTATAAAAGATGTATAGTCTCCATATTTTTTAGTGGCTGAATAATATTCCATGGTATTCATATACCACAGCTTGTTAATCCATTCCTGGGTTGGTGGGCATTTAGGCTGTTTCCACATTTTGGTGATTATAGAGTTGTGATAAACAGTCTAGTGCAAATGTCCTTATGATAAAAGGATTTTTTTCCTTCTGGGTAGATGCCCAGTAATGGGATTACAGGGTCAAATGGGAGGTCTAGTTTGAGTTCTTTGAGGGTTCTTCATACTTCCTTCCAAAAATATTTTATTAGTTTGCAGTCCCACCAGCAGTGTAAAAGTGTTCCCTTCTTTCCACATCCACACCAGCATCTGCAGTTTTGAGACTTTGTGATGTGGGCCATTCTCACTGGGGTTAGATGGTATCTCAGGGTGGTTTTGATTTGAGTTTCTCTAATAATTAGGGACAATGAGCATTTTTTCATATGTTAGTTATCCCTTCATCTGTCTTCTTTAGAAAATGTTCTATTCATATCGCTTGCCCAGTGGTATAAAGGATTGTTGGCTCTTTTTATGTTTATTAACTTGAGTTCTCTGTAGATCCTAGTTATTAAGCTTTCGTCTGATTCAAAATATGCAAATATCCTTTCCCATTGTGTAGGTTACCTATTTGCTTTGGCTGTTGTCTCCTTGGCTTTACAGAAGCTTTTCAGTTTCACTAAGTCTCATTGGTTTATTTTTGCTGCCACTGCAATTGTCACTAAAGTATTCTTCATAAAGTCTTTTCCCTGTCCAATACCTTCAAGTGTTTTTCCCCTAATTTCTTCCAATTTGACTATAATTATAGGATGTATATATGTATCACAATACCACATACACCAAAAATATGTAATTACTGTGTCAATTAAAAACAAAATAAAACTTCAACATGAAAATTGCTAAGACAATGTATTTTATGTGTTCTCACCACAAAAAAATGCTATGTGATGTTAACTAGCTCAATTTAACTATTCCACAATGTATACATATTTTAAAACAACATGCTATATGTGATAAATATATATAATTTTAATCTATCAGTTAAAAAAGTTATTGGCTCAAAAAAAGAAGCTATATAAATGGCCAAACAGTACATTAAAAGATCCTCAATATCATTTGTTACCAAAAAGATCAAATTAAATCCCCAAGGATAAATGCACCATAACAGCCAAAATTAACAAGACTGACAACACATAGTACTGGCAAGTACTAATTCTTCTTATTCTTCACTAATATTAATGGTAGAATCTAAGTGGTAGGTCTATGCAATTTTACTGTTAAATGCTTTCAATTTTTATGTACGTTTAACAATGTTAATAATGTTTATAATGAAATGCTGGAAAAACACAGAATATCTACTCATTGTTTTTGGTAATGGAAATATAAGATGTGAGTGAGGAAGAATTTCCCTGAAGAACTTATCCAAGGGAAGTAAATTAGTATTTATATAGTTCCTATTTCAAGCCGGGGCAAAGGCAGGGCCAACAGTTTATTTTTATCTTCACAGTAACTGAGTACACTAGGTATTATTATTGTAAGTGGGAAATCATCATCAACACATTAAGTGACTTGTCCAAAATAAAAAATCAGTAAATGGCTATCAGGATTTCACTATGAACTCCTTGTGATTACAAAGTATGTACTTTTTGTAATATGTCAAGTAAAATTTTGCAGCTACCTCTACTCTGCCTTTGCACTTATTCCTTCCCTGTACATTGTTTTTATCTAGTACTCATCACAATTTTATGAACTAGATATTTGCTTATTTAAATTAACTATATCCTCGAACTAGAATGAGAATTCAATCAGGTCCAGGAATTTTGTCTGATTTGTTCACAGTTGCATCTCCAGTGTTAAGAACAGTATCTGCCTCTTGGTAGATGCTCAAGAGATATTTGCTAAGTAAATTGAATTAATGTACGGTAGCAGTTAGCTTCAAATAACTAGAACAGGAAGGGTAATTCATATGAAAAATAGTATAAGGAAAAACTTGGCTGAAAGATGGAAAATAATTTGCTCCTGAGGCCTAAAGCAATTCTGTGAAGAATATATACGTAGGGGGAAACATATATTGTATGGGATTATGTTAGAAGAGTAGGAATATATCAGATCAGGCAGAACCTTATAAATCATGAGAAAGACTCTGATATTTCTCTAAAAGACACTGAGGAGACTCAGTAGGATCTTAACAGGAGAGCAATAAGGTAAGACTTTTACTTCAAAAAATGTTCTAGCTATACATGAAAGGTGAATAGAAGGGGGCTTGTGGTGGAAGCAAGAACACAAATTAAAGGTTAAGTAATGGTATGGAAGAAAGTGGTCTCACTGAAAGAGGTGGCACTGTAGATATAAATGAAAGGATGGCTTGAGAAAAATTTAGCAGGCAGAGTTGATAAGATTAGTTGTGCAGTGTGACGGAGAAGGAAAAAATTAAAAATGACTTTTGGTATATGGCTTGGGAAACTTGGTGGAAGGTAGTACCATTCAGTGAAATTAGGGAAAGAAGTGGAAGAGTAGACTATAAGTGAGTGGAGACAACAAATTCAGTTCTGAATATAATACATTTTATGATTCTACAAACTATCTAAGTCATGGTATCCAGTACACAATTGAATGCACTTGTCAGGAGCTTTGCATAAATCCAGACATAAATTTTGTCATCGTACCTTTGGGTACCCTAGATGTTTGGTCCCTGAGGATAATTTAATAACTGTTTTTCAGTATAAAGTGTTTTCATTTCAAAAATACTGTCTCTAATATCTGCTCCTCCCCCAAACATAGTATTCTTTCACTGTTGGCCTATTATGCTATCGGAATTATAATGAGAATATAAATCATTCTATAATAAAAAGCTATAGAGTAGCAGCCCAACAGTGACAGACATAAGGATCTTTAAGATTTTCTTTAAATTAGAAGGCTAATATTAGGTAAATATATTACAAAGGGAGATAGTTCTTTGTTACTCACCAGGTTAAATACATCTCTTTATTCCATGGGTAGATATTTAAGACTGGCCTAACCCTAATCATGTGGTTGTGACATTCTCCAACATTTTTAATATATTAATGCTTCAAAGCCACTTTGAGGAGTTAAAATTCCTCAGGCACCTTTTGAAGTACTTGTTTTGCTGCATAGAATCCATCTACTAGCAGTCTTCCCACCTGAGAAGTCTGAATTCTAAACAGGAAAATGAAAATGCTGTTCAGTGGAGAAGAGAGAACATATCAAAAACTCCAGAAAATTATATATGAAATGATTATAGAATTTACTTATTTTATTTTCATGATGAAATAAATCTTATTTCCTAATTGTTTCCCCATCATATCCAGTTGTACTCTTTTATTTGTTTGTTTGAGACTCACTTTGTTATCCCTGGTAGAGTGCCGTGGTGTCACAGCTCAGAGCAACCTCAGGCTCTTGGGCTCAAGTGATTCTCTTGCCTCAGCCTCCCGAGTAGCTGGGACTATAGGCACCTGACACAATGCCTGGCTATTTTTAGAGTTGGGGGTCTCACTCTTGCTCAGGCTGGTCTTGAACTCATGAGCTCAGGTGGAATTACAGGTGCGATCCACCGTGCCTGGCCTTCTTTTGTTTTGAAATATTAATGCCACTAAGGCTTCTTTTAAATATATATAACACATATTTAATCCTATATGTGCTGGCCCCTGGGGATACAGGCATAAGTAATATATAGTCTCTGTTTTTAAGAAACTCATAGTCTAGTAAGAAGAGATGAAGCAAGTAAGTACTGATAAAATATGATAGGTACTACAATAAAGTTGTATATAAGATATAGTAAGGCCATAAAAAAAATGATTGATCTATTCTAGTGGGGTGTTTTAGAGAGTGGAGATGGCTTTGGCTAGTCTTAAAGAATGAGCAACAATTGAACCGGAATGAGACTGAGGTGAGGAGAAGGCATTGCAGGCAGAGAAAAGCATGACAAAGATACTGATGTGAAACAACAAAGTATATTTAAGGAAGAGTATAAGAAGTTCCTATTAGCATAGCACAGAGAACCAGAGAATAATTTTAAACTGTGAAAGTCTGTGGTCATATAAACATTTTAAGCACTTAATTTTAATGCTAGTGTGGTGGGAAGACAAAAAAACTGAAAAATGACTTGGACAACTAAAATAGTAAAGAAAAATGTTGAGGGTTTAGGTTTAGAGAAGAGCATTATAGAGAACAGAACTAATGAGGGAGACTAATGAGGTAAAACTAGCAGGATTTGATAAGTTATTAAATGTAAAGGATGAAGGGGTGGCGTGGATGTGGAGAAAAGGGAACACTTCTGCACTGCTGGTGGGAATGCAAATTAATACATTTCTTTTGGAAAGAGATATGGAGAACACTCAGAGATTTAAAAATAGATCTGCCATTCAATCCTGTAATTCCTCTGCTGGGCATGTACCCAGAAGACCAAAAATCACAACATAACAAAGATATTTGTACCAGAATGTTTATTGCAGCCCTATTCATAATTGCTAAGTCATGGGAAAAGCCCAAGTGCCCATCGATCCATGAATGGATTAATAAATTGTGGTATATGTACACCATGGAATATTATGCAGCCTTAAAGAAAGATGGAGATGTTTACATGGATGGAGCTGGAACATATTCTTCCTAGTAAAGTATCTCAAGAATGGAAGAAAAAGTACCCAATGTATTCAGCCCTACTATGAAACTAATTTGGGGCTCTCACATGAAAGCTATAACCCAGTTACAACCTAACAATAGGGGGAAGTGGGAAAGGGAGGGGAGGGAGGGGGTTGGTGGGTAGAGGGAGGGGGATCGGTGGGATCATACCTGTGGTGCATCTTACAGGGGTATTTGCGAAACTTGGTAAATGTAGAATGTAAATGTTTTGGCACAGTAACTGAGATAATGCCAGGAAGGCTATGTTAACCATTGTGATGAAAATGTGTCAAATGGTCTATGAAGCGAATGTATGATGCCCCATGATCATATCAATGTATACAGTTATGATTTAATAAAAATAAATAAATAAATAAAAAAGGATGAAGGATAGGCAAGAATTTAGAATGACTATAGACTTCTCATTTTGGCAACCTAAAATGCTGTTTACTAAGACAAAGAATGAAAGCAGATGTTAAACTGGATGATAATGAGGAAGTCTGAGAGGATGAGGAAGAAATTCAGTTTAGGGGCATGCTGAAATAGTTCAATCATATATGTTTGAATATGCTAACAAGGAAAGGGAAGGTGACTATTGATGGACTGCAAAACTACAGTAGAATATTCAAATTAATTAGGGGTAATAAAACAAATAGTAACTTAATTAAGTAAGCAAAAATAAGGAAAAGTAAACAATGAATTAAAATAAGAAATAAAGAAAGATGGAAGGAACAAAATAAAAGATAATAGACTATAAATACACTTAAAGCAAGAAAAGTCAGTTCTGGCCATGTTGAGATTTCTGTGAAAATTCTAGGTCAAGATAATTTAGTAGCCATTTAAGTTGTTTAACTCAGAAGAGAGGTAGATTTCATGGTTTATAGGTGACAGCTAAAGCCAAGAGCATGGAAGAAACCATTTGGAGAAATTATTTCAAGTAATAAAAGAGGGACAAGGAAAAAATCTTAGGGAACAATAATATTTAGGACATGGACAGAGGAAAATAAGCTAGTGAGGGAGGCTGAGGAAAAAATGGTTTGAGATATAGGAGGAAAATTAGGAAAGGATAGGGGAGGAGAAAGACATGGCTATACCTACAGGGAGAGAGAGTCCAGGGAATTACAAAAGTAGAGAATTAAGACGTGAGAAGTTGACAGTAAGAAGTCATTAGGCACAGAAAGGTTGAAGATAAGATAGAAGAGAAAGTAATCCCTAAGGAGGCTAGAAAAGATGAGATCCAGAACCCAGAACAAGATAGCTTTAGACAGGGCAAGGCATGTAATATTCAAGTTGATGAAAATGATGATGACAATCAATAAAATGATACCAATAATAGCTAACATTTATCGAACACTTAATATATGTCTGGCAATATGCCAAGTTATTTAAATATATCATGTAATTTAATCCCTTAGTATAGCAGTTCTCAACCTGTGGGTTGCAACCTCTTTGTAACAATGAAAATACATCGCAGCAGAGGCGAGCAAGATGGCAGCCGAGTAACAGCTTCCTTGCATCTGGGCACTGTGAGTCTGGGGATATAGGACTCCAGGCATCTCTGGCTGGTGGGATCTGCCTATCATCACCCCTGAGAGGATACAGGGAGTCAACGAGAGACTTCTGGACCCCAAGAGGAGGACTAAAACAGTGGAAAACCGGCAAGTGGTCGCGTGTGTTCAATCCGTCTAAACCCGCCCGCAACTGTAAGTTCAGTAGCAGCGAGACTGCAAACCAGAAAGGCCTTACCTTTGGTGTCTTTGGACTTGGCACTCAGCTGAACTGCCTTGGGGAGAGCCTGAGCGGAGTGCGGAGAAATTTGGCCTTTGTCTAGGGCCCCAGTCTGAGCCGCTGAGCCAGATGGAGCTAATAGTGTTTGGCTCTGGGTCACAGGCAGACATTGTGAGCGATCTGCCCCGGCAAGCTCCGCCCTCAGGGTCGCAGAGCTGGAATTGGGTGGGAGCTGGTAACCCAGCAACCAAGTAGCCTAAGGGCGGGGTCTGAGCTGCCTTGCAGCCCTAACCCTCGGGGGCAGAGGGAGACCAGTTTTGACACACAGGGTAAGTGGATAGCCACTTCAGCAGTGATTCCAGCGACAAGCACTTCCCTGAGAAAGCTTCTGCTCAGTAAGTGAACAAGTTCAAAGTGCATTTTAAGTGGGCTGAAGAGAGATTTAGGGTGTCTACCTGCTGGAGTTTGAGAAACTAGCAGCCCCCAGTTGTATCAGAACTGTGGTTAACATCTCGTACCCCAGAAGACCACGTGTTGCCCAGACAATATTCAATAACATATACATACTGCTTTGTTTTTGGTTGTGTTTTTTTTTGGTTTGGTTGTTTTTTTTGTTTATTTTGATGTTGTTGATTGTTGTTTTCTTTTTTAAGTTCAACATTTTCCATACAGATCCTTTTTCTTTCTCAATTTTTCTAGTTTAATTATAATTTCCCATTGCTGCCTATTTCAATAATTAGAACTTCATTTTTGTTAGTGTTTCTACCGCTATTATTTAGTTTTTCCAGCCAATTTTATCCCGTAAAGTTTTCTGTTTGCTTGTTTTGGTTTGATTTATAGCATTTTTGCCTTTCCTCACTACTTGCTGGAGGTGGGGTACTGTGTCTGATCAGGTTAGCAAAGAGCTGCTGACCTCAAGGGAACCACCCAACTGGGCACCCCCAGAAGGTGGTTTTTTTTTAAGGTTGTATCAAAGTACCCTACTGTACACCTATATTGCTCTGTCTCCGTCTTTCTGTGCCTCTCTTCTTTTTGTCAATATTCCTTTTACACACCCCCTCTCCTTTCTCTATTTTCTTTTTTTTTTTTTTTATCACTCGGCCATCCTTTCTTTCATCCCTTTTTTGCTCTTCAACCTTCTCACCCTTCTGGTCCTGTAACCCTTAGTCCACAGGCATGAGAACTTAAAGAGCAAAAGGAAGTGAAAGGAAAATTAGGGCAAGGAAACAGATAAAAGAAATCACTCATGAGGAAGAATCAGCAGAAAACTCCAGGCAACATGAAGAACCAGTCCAGAACAACCCCGCCAAGGGACCATGAGGTAGCTACTGCAGAGGATTCCACCTATACAGAAATGTTAGGAATGACAGAAAGGGAATTTAGAATACACATGTTGAAAACAATGAAAGAAATGATGGAAACAATGAAGGAAACTGCTAATAAAGTGGAAAATAACCAAAAGGAAATCCAAAAACAGAATCAAATCAGAGATGAATGATATGAAGAATATAAAAAGGATATAGCAGAGATGAAGGAAATGAAACAGTCAATCAGGGAACTTAAAGACGCAATGGAAAGTATCAGCAACAGGTTAGACCATGCAGAAGAAAGAATTTCAGAGGTAGAAGACAAAGTTTTTGAGATAACTCAGATAGTAAAAGAGGCAGAAAAGAAGAGAGAGAAAGCAGAACGTTCACTGTCAGAATTATGGGACTTTGTGAAGCGTTCCAACATACAAGGTATAGGAATTCCAGAAGGGGAAGAAGAATGCCCCAGAGGAATGGAAGCCATACTAGAGAATATTATAAAAGAAAATTTCCCAAACATCACCAAAGATTCTGACACACTGCTTTCAGAGGGCTATTGGACCCCAGGTTGCCTCAACTCTAACGGAGCTTCTCCAAGACACATTGTGATGGACCTGTCCAAAGTCAAGACAAAAGAAAAGATTCTGCAAGCTGCCAGGAGTAAGCGCCAGTTGACCTACAGGGGCAAATCCATCAGATTGACCGCTGACTTCTCTAATGAAACTTTCCAAGCAAGAAGACAATGGTCATCTACCTTTAATCTACTTAAACAGAACAATTTCCAGCCCAGAATTCTGTAACCTGCTAAGCTAAGCTTCAATATTGACGGAGAAATCAAATCATTTATGGATATACAAACATTGAGGAAATTCGCCACAAGACCAGCTCTACAGGAAATACTTCAACCTGTTCTGCACACTGACCACCACAATGGATCAGCAGCAAAGTAAGAACTCAGAAATTAAAGGACAGAACCAAACCTCCACGCTGATGCAAAAGATAAAACTAAGCAATGGACCTAAACAAAATAAAACGAATAGAATACTACCACACTTATCAATTATCTCAATAAATGTAAATGGCTTGAATTCCCCACTGAAGAGACATAGATTGGCTGACTGGATTAAAATACACAAGCCATCCATTTGCTGTCTGCAAGAAACACACCTGGCTTCAAAAGACAAATTCAAGCTCCGAGTCAAGGGTTGGAAGACAATTTTTCAGGCAAATGGAATTCAGAAGAAAAGAGGAGTTGCAATCTTATTTTCAGATACATGTGGATTTAAAGCAACTAAAGTCAAAAAAGACAAAGATGGTCACTTTATATTGGTCAAGGGAAAAATACAAAAAGAAGGCATTTCAATTCTAAATATCTACGCACCCAATTTAAATGCTCCCGGTTGGAGGCGGAGCAAGATGGCAGCCGAGTAACAGCTTCCTTGCATCTGGGCACCGTGAGTCTGGGGAGATAGGACTCCAGGCATCTCTGGCTGGTGGGAACTGCCTATCATCACTCCTATGAGGATACAGGGAGTCAGCGAGAGACTTCTGGACCCCAAGAGGAGGACTAAAACAGTGGAAAACCAGCAAGTGGTCGCGTGTGTTCAATCCGACTAAACCCGCCCACAACTGCACAAGAACTTAAAGAGCAAAAGGAAGTGAAAGGAAAATTAGGACAAGGAAACAGATAAAAGAAATCACTCATGAGGAAGAATCAGCAGAAAACTCCAGGCAACATGAAGAACCAGTCCAGAACAACCCTGCCAAGGGACCATGAGGTAGCTACTGCAGAGGATTCCACCTATACAGAAATGTTAGGAATGACAGAAAGGGAATTTAGAATACACATGTTGAAAACAATGAAAGAAATGATGGAAACAATGAAGGAAACTGCTAATAAAGTGGAAAATAACCAAAAGGAAATCCAGAAACAGAATCAAATCAGAGATGAACGATATGAAGAATATAAAAAGGATATAGCAGAGCTGAAGGAAATGAAACAGTCAATCAGGGAACTTAAAGATGCAATGGAAAGTATCAGCAACAGGTTAGACCATGCAGAAGAAAGAATTTTAGAGGTAGAAGACAAAGTTTTTGAGATAACTCAGACAGTAAAAGAGGCAGAAAAGAAGAGAGAGAAAGCAGAACGTTCACTGTCAGAATTATGGGACTTTATGAAGCGTTCCAACATACGAGTTATAGGAATTCCAGAAGGGGAAGAAGAATGCCCCAGAGGAATGGAAGCCATACTAGAGAATATTATAAAAGAAAATTTCCCAAACATCACCAAAGATTCTGACACACTGCTTTCAGAGGGCTAGCGGACCCCAGGTCGCCTCAACTCTAACCAAGCTTCTCCAAGACACATTGTGATGAACCTGTCCAAAGTCAAGACAAAAGAAAAGATTCTGCAAGCTGCCAGGAGTAAGCGCCAGTTGACCTACAGGGGCAAATCCATCAGATTGACCGCAGACTTCTCTAATGAAACTTTCCAAGCAAGAAGACAATGGTCATCTACCTTTAATCTACTTAAACAGAACAATTTTCAGCCCAGAATTCTGTACCCTGCTAAGCTAAGCTTCAAAATTGACGGAGAAATCAAATCATTTATGGATATACAAACATTGAGGAAATTCGCCACAACAAGACCAGCTCTACAGGAAATACTTCAACCTGTTCTGCACACTGACCACCACAATGGATCAGCAGCAAAGTAAGAACTCAGAAATCAAAGGACAGAACCTAACCTCCACACTGATGCAAAAGATAAAACTAAGCAATGGACTCTCACCAAATAAAACGAATAGAATACTACCACACTTATCAATTATCTCAATAAATGTTAATGGCTTGAATTCCCCACTGAAGAGACATAGATTGGCTGACTGGATTAAAAAACACAAGCCATCCATTTGCTGTCTGCAAGAAACACACCTGGCTTCAAAAGACAAATTCAAGCTCCGAGTCAAGGGTTGGAAGACAATTTTTCAGGCAAATGGAATTCAGAAGAAAAGAGGAGTTGCAATCTTATTTTCAGATACATGTGGATTTAAAGCAACTAAAGTCAAAAAAGACAAAGATGGTCACTTTATATTGGTCAAGGGAAAACTACAACAAGAAGACATTTCAATTCTAAATATTTATGCACCCAATTTAAATGCTCCCAGATTCTTGAAGCAGACCTTACTCAGTCTGAGCAATATGATATCTGATAATACCATCATAACAGGGGTATTTAACACAACTCTTACAGAGCTGGACAGATCCTCTAAACAGAAATTAAACAAAGATATAAGAGATTTAAATGAGACCCTAGAACAACTATGCTTGATAGACGCATATAGAACACTCCATCCCAAAGATAAAGAATATACATTCTTCTCATCACCCCATGGAACATTCTCCAAAATGGATCATATCCTGGGACACAAAACAAATATCAACAGAATCAAAAGAATTGAAATTTTACCTTGTATCTTTTCAGACCATAAGGCACTAAAGGTGGAACTCAACTCTAACAAAAATGCTCGACCCCACCCAAAGGCATGGAAACTAAACAATCTTCTGTTGAATAACAGATGGGTGCAGGAAGAAATAAAACAGGAAATCATTAACTTCCTTGAGCATAACTACAATGAAGACACAAGCTACCAAAACCTGTGGGATACTGCAAAGCAGTTTTGAGAGGAAAATTCATCGCTTTAGATGCCTACATTCGAAAAACAGAAAGAGAGCACATCAACAATCTCACAAGAGCTCTTATGGAATTGGAAAAAGAAGAACAATCTAAGCCTAAACTCAGTAGAAGAAAAGAAATATCCAAAATCAAATCAGAGATCAATGAAATTGAAAACAAAAGAATCATTCAGAAAATTAATGAAACAAGGAGTTGGTTTTTTCAAAAAATAAATAAAATAGATAAACCATTGGCCAGACTAACGAGGAATAGAAAAGTAAAATCTCTAGTAACCTCAATCAGAAATGATAAAGGGGAAATAACAACTGATCCCACAGAGATACAAGAGATCATCTCTGAATACTAACAGAAACTCTATGCACAGAAATTTGACAATGTGAAAGAAATGGATCAATATTTGGAATCACACCCTCTCCCTAGACTCAGCCAGGAAGAAATAGAGCTCCTGAACAGACCAATTTCAAGCACTGAGATCAAAGAAACAATAAAAAAGCTTCCAACCAAAAAATGCCCTGGTCCAGATGGCTTCACTCCACAATTCTATCAAACCTTCAAGGAAGAGTTTATTCCTGTACTGCAGAAATTATTCCAAAAAATTGAGGAAGAAGGAATCTTCCCCAACACATTCTATGAAGCAAACATCACCCTGATACCAAAACCAGGAAAAGACCCAAACAAAAAGGAGAATTTCAGACCAATCTCACTCATGAACATAGATGCAAAAATTTTCAACAAAATCCTAGCCAATAGATTACAGCTTATCATCAAAAAAGTCATTCATCATGATGAAGTAGGCTTCATCCCAGCGATGCAAGGCTGGTTTAACATACGCAAGTCCATAAACGTTATCCACCATATTAACAGAGGCAAAAATAAAGATCACATGATCCTCTCAATAGATGCAGAAAAAGCATTTGATAAAATCCAGCATCCTTTTCTAATTAGAACACTGAAGAGTATAGGCATAGGTGGCACATTTCTAAAACTGATTGAAGCTATCTATGACAAACCCACAGCCAATATTTTACTGAATGAAGTAAAACTGAAAGCTTTTCCTCTTAGAACTGGAACCAGACAAGGTTGTCCTCTGTCACATTTACTATTCAACGTAGTGCTGGAAGTTCTAGCCAATACAATTAGGCAAGACAAGGAAATAAAGGGAATCCAAATGGGAGCAGAGGAGGTCAAACTCTCCCTCTTTGCTGACGACATGATCTTATACTTAGAGAACCCCAAAGACTCAACCACAAGACTCCTAGAAGTCATCAAAAAATACAGTAATGTTTCAGGATATAAAATCAATGTCCACAAGTCAGTAGCCTTTGTGTACACCAATAACAGTCAATATGAGAAGCTAATTAAGGACACAACTCCCTTCACCATAGTCTCAAAGAAAATGAAATACCTAGGAATATACCTAACGAAGGAGGTGAAGGACCTCTATAAAGAAAACTATGAAATCCTCAGAAAGGAAATAGCAGAGGATATTAACAAATGGAAGAACATACCATGCTCATGGATGGGAAGAATCAACATTGTTAAAATGTCTATACTTCCCAAAGCAATCTACCTATTCAATGCCATTCCTATCAAAATACCAACATCGTACTTTCGAGATTTGGAAAAAATGATTCTGCGTTTTGTATGGAACCAGAAAAAACCCCGTATAGCTAAGGCAGTTCTCTGTAACAAAAATAACGCTGGGGGCATCAGCAGATCAGATTTTAGTCTGTACTACAAAGCCATAGTGCTCAAGACAGCATGGTACTGGCACAAAAACAGAGACATAGACACTTGGAATCGAATTAAAAACCAAGAAATGAAACTAACATATTACAACCACCTCATCTTCGATAAACCAACCAAGAACATACCTTGGGGGAAAGACTCCCTATTCAATAAATGGTGTTGGGAGAACTGGATGTCTACATGTAAAAGACTGAAACTGGACCCACACCTTTCCCCACTCACAAAAATTGATTCAAGATGGATAAAGGACTTAAACTTAAGGCATGAAACAATAAAAATCCTCCAAGAAAGCATAGGAAAAACACTGGAAGATATTGGCCTGGGGAAAGACTTCATGAAGAAGACTGCCATGGCAATTGCAACAACAACAAAAATAAACAAATGGGACTTCATTAAACTGAAAAGCTTCTGTACAGCTAAGGAGACAATAACCAAAGCAAAGAGACAACCTACACAGTGGGAAAGGATATTTGCATATTTTCAATCAGACAAAAGCTTGATAACTAGGATCTATAGAGAACTCAAATTAATCCACATGAAAAAAGCCAATAATCCCTTATATCAATGGGCAAGAGACATGAATAGAACTTTCTCTAAAGACGACAGACGAATGGCTAACAAACACATGAAAAAATGTTCATCATCTCTATATATTAGAGAAATGCAAATCAAAACAACCCTGAGATATCATCTAACCCCAGTGAGAATGGCCCACATCACAAAATCTCAAAACTGCAGATGCTGGCTTGGATATGGAGAGATGGGAACACTTTTACACTGCTGGTGGGACTGCAAACTAGTACAACCTTTCTGGAAGGAAGTATGGAGAAACCTCAAAGCACTCAAGCTAGACCTCCCATTTGATCCTGCAGTCCCATTACTGGGCATCTACCCAGAAGGAAAGAAATCCTTTTATCATAAGGACACTTGTACTAGACTGTTTATTGCAGCTCAATTTACAATCACCAAAATGTGGAAACAGCCTAAATGCCCACCAACCCAGGAATGGATTAACAAGCTGTGGTATATGTATACCATGGAATACTATTCAGCCATTAAAAAAAATGGAGACTTTACATCCTTTGTATTAACCTGGATGGACGTGGAAGACATTATTCTTAGTAAAGCATCACAAGAATGGAGAAGCATGAATCCTATGTACTCAATTTTGATGTGAGGACAATTAATGACAATTATGGTTATGGGGGGGGAAACAGAAAAAGGGAAGGAGGGAGGTGGGGTGGGGCCTTGGTGTGTGTCACACTTTATGGGGGCAAGACATGATTGCAAGAGGGACTTTACCTAACAATTGCAATCAGTGTAACCTGGGTTATTGTACCCTCAATGAATCCCCAACAATAAAAAAAAAAAAAAAGAGTTTACCAAAAAGAAAAAAAAAAGAAAAGAAAATGCATCGCAGCATTAGGAAGGTTGAGAGCCGTTGCTTAGCAACACCAATGGATAGGTTTTATTACCAGTCCCATTTTACAGATGATGAATCTGTGGCACAGAAAAGTTAAGTTACCTGTCTAAGATCACAAATTTAATGCATGTTCAGGCTGGGATGCAATTCCAGGTCCAGTGGATGTCATAGTTGGAACTCTTTTTATTTTCCTTTTATTAAGTCATATACACATAAATCATGAATACACTTATGTATATATGGGGTACAATGTATTGAGTTTTTATACAATTTGGAGTGCTTATATCAAACTAATTAGTATAGTTTTCACCTCAGTTATTTGATTATTGTGTTAAGACATTATGTTCTATACTTGATAGATTTGACTTGTACCCTTGCAATATGCTCCATAGGTGTGGTCCCACAGTTTACTCTCCCTCTATGAAACCCCTCCTCTCCTCCCTTCCCACTCCATTTCTCTCCTTCATCCTGGGCTATAGTTGTGATCTATCTTACATAAGGAAGTATGAGTAAATATAAATTGGTTTCATAGAAATACTAGGTATATTGGATACTTTTTCTTTCATTCCTGAGATACTATACTTAGAAGAATATGTTCCATGGGAATGCAAGCTAATATGTTCCTTCTGAAAAGAAGTTTGGAGAACATGCAGGGATCTAAAAATAGACCTGCTGTTTGATCCTGCAATTCCTCTACTAGGAGTATATCCAAATGACCAAAAATCAGTTTGCAACAAAGATATTTGCACCAGATTATTTGTTGCAGCTCAATTCATAATTGCCAAGTCATAGAAGAAGCCCAAGTGCCCATCGACCCATAAATGGATTAATAAATTGTGGTATATGTATACCATGGAATACTTTTCAGCCTTAAAAACATAGTTGGGGCAGTGCCTGTGGCTCAAAGGAGTAGGCACTGGCCCCATATGCTGGAAGTGGCGGGTTCAAACCCAGCCCTGGCCAAAAACTGCAAAAAAAAAAAAAAAAAACAAAACATAGTTGGAACTCTTATTCAGTTACAATATTGCTAACCTACCTGGTATTGATTAGAAAGGGGTAAATTAAAGGCACAAACAATTGTTTATCTCTGGTGATGGTCACAGAGGGAAGAGCTAGTCAGTATCTGAACCTTGATCCCTGTCCAGCTCCTTATCATCCTATTTCCTCTTTCTTCCTTTTGCATCCCCTAGAATAAGAATGCAAGGTTATTGGACTCTTCAGATGTTGATAACATTGAGCAGGATCTCTAAAAGTTGCTTTGTTCTTTTCCAGTGAACCAAACATTCTTAAATTTTAAGCTTATAAAAGAAATCAACATAACCATAATCAATTACATATTATTATCTTCTTGTACAGTCTTCATAAATCCATATGTGCACTTACTTTACTAGTATTTTTGTATCTCAGGATCATCATCCATATGCAGAAGCAAGATCAACAAGTTAATCAGTTCGATGTAAGCATTTCACATTGTATATCAAATCAGTACACTGAATCCCATAAATGCATCCATGTACGCAGTTATGATTTAATAAAAAAAAACCTTTAATGAGCAGCAAATAGTAGGAAACTAAGTATGGTATATATCTTCTTTGGCTCAAGACTTTGTGATTCCATGTGAAAAAGAATCTAACTTCTTGCAAGTCAGATTAAAATTCCTCTTAGTATCATCCCTAAAGCAGTAATATTTGCATGACTGCCCCCTTTGGAATATTTTAATAACTACATGCAAGAAAACTGCACACAATCCAAAACTAATTATTAGCCAATACTTTTTGGGAGATAATTCATATAATAAATACTTTGAGATAAAGTATACATTTAACAAAATTCAGACTGTATGTATTAAGGAAGATTTTTAATCACTTAAAACAATTTATTCCTATGAATCTAAGGAAGACTAAGCTCGGGTATTTCAAAATGATCATGTTTCTAGGGGAAGAGAAGGACAGTCATAGAAATCTGTAGCAGCAGATATGATTTAGTATGAAATAGAATGAAAAATGAATAAGAAACTACTCAAGACCATCACATGTAAAGACTCTGCTTTATAAAAGTCTAATCCATCTACTCACGGTTAGCCAAGGGAAGTACTTCAAAGTGACTCTAGTGATATTTGGCAATGAGGTACGTAGCATTTTTTCTAGGATGAGTTCTTGAACTTAATTGTCAGACTGTATACATGAAAATCCCCCTGCTAACATAATAGTTGTGAAAGACTGAAAGCTTTTTCTTTCTTTCTTTCTTTTTTTTTTTTTTTGCAGTTTTTGGTAGGGGTCGAGTTTGAACCCACCACCTCCGATATATGGGACTGGAGCCCTACTTCTTTGAGCCACAGGCGCCACCCATGAAAGCTTTTTCTTTAAGATCAGGAACAAGGCAAACATGCCTACCTTCACTGTTACTATTCAACACAGTACTGGAAGTCATAAGAGAATAATTAGATCAGATAAAGTAATATAAGACATATAAATTGGAAAGGAAAAAGAATTTTCTCTGTTCTAGGTGACATGATCTTACATGTATGTAGTAGAAAACCCTAAAGAATCCACATACAATAAAGACTATTATAACTTATAAATTATTTCAGCATGATCACAGCATATAAAAGCAACACATAAAATTCAGTTGTGTTTCTGTATATTAATGATGACTAATATGAAAAGGAAATTAGGAAAAAAAATTCTACTTACTGTAGCATCTAAAAGGATGAAATAATTAGGAAAAAACTTAGCCCAAGAAGTGGAAGTTGTACAGTGAAAACTACAAAATATTTCTAAGAGAAATAAAAAAAGATACAAATAAATGGAAAGATGTCCTATGCTCAATGATTGGAAGACTTAATGTCAAAATTTTTATAGTACTCAAAAGTGATCTACAGAATTAATACAATCTCTATCACAGTTTCAATGGCTTTTGTTGAAGATACAGAAAAACACCCTCCTAAAAGTCATATGGAATCTCCATGGACTCTGTAGAGTTGAAATAATCTTGAAAATAAAGATTAAGGTTGGAGGCTTCACACTTTTTGTTTCAAAACATAATATAAAGCAATAGCAATCAACATAGTGTTGAAAAAGTTTGAGATAGTCTTTATCTTTCATTTTTGAAGAGTAATTTTTTTGGACATATAATTCTAGGTTGGTGTTTTTTTCTCCCCTTCTAGAATAATCATTGAAATAAATGGCTACTTGTCCTATCAATGCCACAAAAAGTATTTTCGGATGATACAAAACATACTTATCATTGCATAACAATGTGAATATACTTGACACTACTAAATTGTATAATTAAAATGGTAAATTTCATGTTGTGTGTGTTTTCTTAACATGATTTTATTGTACAATGTTTTAAACGTATCTATCCCCACACATCTCTTATCAAAATGATCTTCATGTTGCTGCCAAGCACAATTCTGAGCCTTGGAAATTGTGTGGTGCCAATGGATGGCTAATGGAAATAATCTCTTGAAGTTAGGCTGTTGAAGCACCCAACATCTGATTCCTCCCTTCAGTAAGTACTAAAGGATGTTTTGTAGCTGGGACAACCTGTGGCACCAGATCTTACAAGACTGGACAATGACAAAAGAAAAGTTAGAAACAATATTAAACAACTTTTACGAGGCTATAGGAATATTCTAGATGCATTTTTTGTATAAACCCAACAACAATAAAGTATTTAATCCTTTTAGTATGTTACTATATTTTTATATTTTGTTAGAAATTTTGTACCTATGCTGATGAATAAAATTGGCCTGACATTTTCTTTTCTCATACTGTCCATGTGTTATCTTAGTTATAGGGTTATTCTAGCTTCATAAAAACAGTTGGGAAAGCGTTCCTTTTCTTCTGTTCTCTGGAAAATGTTGCATAAAATTTATATTATTTCTTTCTAAAATTTTTGGTAAAATTACTCAGTGATGGCATCTAGGCCTGGACTTTTCTTTGTGGAAAGGGTTCAGTTTTTTTCATATAATAGTCATAAGTCAGTGCAGAAATTTGTCTTGTCTATCTCTCCTTTTTGTAAGTTTTACTCTTCTAGGAACCTGTACTACTTTATTTAAATTTTAAATACCTTGATTTAAAATTGTTTACAGTATCCAATTGTAACTTTTCTGTTTTATGGTATAGAGTGAGATCTTCCTTTTCATTTTTTAATATTGGTCATTTATGCCTTCTCTTTTTTTGTTTCTTGATCAGTATTTATAGTGATATTTAGGCTTTTCATAAAAAAAACTTTAGCTTTAATAATTCTGTCAACTATATCTTTCCCACAGGAAATTTCTGTTCTTATCTTTACTTGCTTCCTTCTATAGTCTTTACTATTCATTTTCTATTATTTTTTCAATTCCCTGAGAGGGACTTTTTGCTTATCCTTTTTTGTGCAATAAATATTTATTTATTTATTTATATTGTTCTAGTATTATGTATTTAACCGTAGGGTTATAAAATTGAATTTTTTATAATTTACTTTCTTTCGTTCTTTCTTTTTTATTGTTTCAGGTTCATTGAGGGTACAAAGAATTAGGTTACACTGTTTGTATTTGTTAGGCAAAGTCCATCTTATAATTGTGTTCCACTCCTAAGAAGTGTGGCATATACCTTAAGACCCCATGATCCCCTTCTCCCTTCTCCCCTCTCCCTCATTCCCCACACCTTCCACCTTGAATTGATTTGAGTTTTTCACTTATGTGGGTATACAGAATATGTATTTTTTTTTTTTTTTTTTTTTTTAGAGACAGAGTCTCACTGTACCGCCCTTGGGTAGAGTGCCGTGGCGTCACACGGCTCACAGAAACCTCCAACTCTTGGGCTTACGCGATTCTCTTGCCTCAGCCTCCCGAGCAGCTGGGACTACAGGCGCCCGCCACAACGCCCGGCTATTTTTTTGTTGCAGTTTGGCTGGGGCTGGGTTTGAACCCGCCACCCTCGGCATATGGAGCCGGCGCCCTACTCACTGAGCCACAGGCACCACCCCAGAATATGTATTTTAAGGCTATAAATTTCCTTTATAATATTATGGTTTAGCAGTGTCCCATGAGTTTGATATACCATATTTCTATTCATCAGTCAGTTCAAAATATTTTGTAATTTCCATTACAATTTTTAAAATTTGACCCACAGGCTATTTAAAATATGCTACTTACGGGCGGCGCCTGTAGCTCAGTCAGTAGGGCGCTGGCCCCATATACCGAAGGTGGCAGGTTCAAACCCAGCCCCGGCCAAACTGCAACCAAAAAATAGCCAGGCGTTGTGGCGGGCACCTGTAGTCCCAGCTACTCGGGAGGCTGAGGCAAGAGAATCGCTTGGGCCCAGGAGTTGGAGGTTGCTGTGAGCTGGGTGAGGCCACGGCACTCTACGGAGGGCCATAAAGTGAGACTCTGTCTCTACAAAAAAAAAAAAAAAAAAAAAAATATGCTACTTACTTTAGGGATATTTTCTAATGTTCTTCTTATTATTTTCTATTTTAATGTCACTGTGGCCAAAAAATACTCAGTACAACTGTAATTGTTTAAAGTTTTTGAGACTTACTTGCTTTATGGTTTAATATATCATGTATTTTTCTGTGTGCAGAAAAGAATATATATTCTGCAATTGTTGTATGTCAATTAGGTTAAGTTTGTTTATATTATAGTTCAATTCTTCTACAGAGTTATTGGGTGTTTTTTATCTGATATTCTATCAGTTACTGAGGACTATATGTTGATATCTCTGATTATGATTAGGAACTTATTTATTGGACATTTATCAATTTTTACTTTATTTTGAATGTTACCTGCATATGGATTAGAAAAGTTTGATTTTCTTGGTGAATTTCCCCTATTGCCATTATAAAATATCTCTGTATCTAGTAAAGATTCCTTCCTTAAAGTCAACTTTGTCTAGTATTAATATAGATGTTATCAGTTTTCTTTATTAAAGGTATATAGTGATAAATTAGTGTTTGCACAGTATACTTCTATTATTTTACTATATTTTTTACATTTATATTTACTCCTAGTTTTTACATTTTACGCGTGTGTGGTTTTTTTTTTCTCCTAGTTTTTACATTTTATATGTGTGTGTGTGTTTGTTTGTTTGTTTTTTTGTCCAGGGCTGGGTTTGAACCCGCCATCTCTGGCATATGGGGCCAGCTCCCTACTCCTTTGAGCCACAGGCACTGCCTTTTACATGTGTTTCTTATAAAAAGAACACAGATTGTGTTTAACCATTCTCATAATCTTTGCCATTTAATAAATGTGTTCACTCCATTTACATTTATAATTTTTTATATTAAAAATACAAAACTCTGCTATATCACTATTTGATTTCTATTTGTCTTTCCTATTCTGTTACCTTTTCTCTCCTTGCTTTGTTTTGTACAAATCAGGTAATGTGTATTAGTCCATTTTCTCTTTTGTTAGTTATGCTCTTTTAGTGGTTTTTTTTTTTAGTGATTGCTCTATTAATAAACACACTAAAGTATAATTCAAATTAGAGAATTTATATCAACCCCTTTTATACTTCTCCCTCATGTGCTATTGTTGTATATTCTAAATGTATACACACACACATACACATATACTTATATCCCACATGACATTACTAAATTTCTACATGATCAATGGACTTCATATTTAACCTGTCCACTACATTTCATTCATTTTATATTTCTAAGATTTCATTTGGGATCATATTACTTCTGATTGACATTCCTTGATATTTCTTTTGGGTTTTGGTGGCAGGTTCACTAAGTTATGGAATATAAAGTTTTGCATTCTGCGGCATTTTGTAGATTATCCGTCCATTATCTCATGTTATTTCTGCTACAAAGTTAAAACCAATCTACCCACTACTCCCTGTAAGGCAATACACCTTTTTTCTCAAACTGTTTTAAAGATTTTTCTTCTTTATCTTTTTAGCAGTTCTTATTGAAATATACTTAGATGAAGTTTTCTTTGTATTTATTCTGCTTTGTTACAGAAATTTTTCAATATATAACTTTAGCTTGTGATAGGCAAAATTTTATAATGACCGCCAGTGACGCTAGCTGTTGTATAATCCCTTCCCTTAAAGTGTTAGAGGGACTGTGAATATGACAAAATTTCACTCACATGATTAGGTTATATATATGGCACAACTGACTTTAAGAAAGGGGGATGATCCTTGGTTGGGCTGGCCTAGTCCAGGAATCCTTTAAAAGGGTGAAAGAGAATTGAAGCAAGAAAGGGATTTGATATCAGGAAAATTCTCCATTGGCTTTGAAGATAGAGAAGAGTACATGGCAAGCAAGGTAGGCAGTATCTATGAGTTGAAAGTGACTCTCACCTGACAGGCTGGAAGGAAATAGTCACCTCAGTGTATAGGTACAAGGAAGTAAATTTAGCCAACAACCTGTATAAGACTGGATGTAGATTCTTAGTCAAAGCCTCCAGAAATGAATGCAACCTGGATAACACCAATTTTAGCCTTTAATACCATGATCAAAGAACCCAGTCATGCCATATCTGGACTTCTTTTCTTTTTTTTTATTGTTGAGGATTCATTGAGGGTACAATAAGCCAGGTTACATTGATTGCAATTGTTAGGCAAAGTCCCTCTTGCAATCATGTCTTGCCCCCATAAAGTGTGACACACACCAAGGCTCCACCCCCCTCCCTCCGTCCCTCTTTCTGCTTTTCCTTCCCCCCCCGCATAACCTTAATTGTCATTAATTGTCCTCATATCAGAATTGAGTACATAGGATTCATGCTTCTCTATTCTTGTGATGCTTTACTAAGAATAATGTCTTCCACTTCCATCCAGGTTAATACGAAGGATGTAAAGTCTCCATTTTTTTAAATAGCTGAATAGTATTCTATGGTGTACATATACCACAGCTTGTTAATCCATTCCTGGGTTGGTGGGCATTTAGGCTGTTTCCACATTTTGGCGATTGTAAATTGAGCTGCAATAAACAGTCTAGTACAAGTGTCCTTATGATAAAAGGATTTTTTTCCTTCTGGGTAGATGCCCAGTAATGGGATTGCAGGATCAAATGGGAGGTCTAGTTTGAGTGCTTTGAGGTTTCTCCATACTTCCTTCCAGAAAGGTTGTACTAGTTTGCAGTCCCACCAGCAGTGTAAAAGTGTTCCCTTCTCTCCACATCCACGCCAGCATCTGCAGTTTTGAGATTTTCTGATGTGGGACATTCTCACTGGGGTTAGATGGTATCTCAGGGTTGTTTTGATTTGCATTTCTCTAATATATAGAGATGATGAACATTTTTTCATGTGTTTGTTAGCCATTCATCTGTCATCTTTAGAGAAAGTTCCATTCATGTCTCTTGCCCATTGATATAAGGGATTATTGGCTTTTTTCATGTGGATTAATTTGAGTTCTCTATAGATCCTAGTTATCAAGCTTTTGTCTGATTGAAAATATGCAAATATCCTTTCCCATTGTGTAGGTTGTCTCTTTGCTTTGGTTATTGTCTCCTGAGCTGTACTGAAGCTTTTCAGTTTAATGAAGTCCCATTTGTTTATTTTTGTTGTTATTGCAATTGCCATGGCAGTCTTCTTCATGAAGTCTTCCCCCAGGCCAATATCTTCCAGTGCTTTTCCTACGCTTTCTTTGAGAATTTTTATTGTTTCATGCCTTAAATTTAAGTCCTTTATCCATTTTGAATCAATTTTTGTGAGTGGGGAAAGGTGTGGGTCCAGTTTCAGTCTTTTACATGTAGACATCCAGTTCTCCCAACACCATTTATTGAATAGGGAGTCTTTCCCCCAAGGTATGTTCTTGGTTGGTTTATCGAAGATTAGGTGGTTGTAAGATGTTCGTTTCATTTCTTGGTTTTCAATTCGATTCCAAGTGTCTATGTCTCTGTTTTTGTGCCAGTACCATGCTGTCTTGACCACTATGGCTTTGTAGTACAGACTATAATCTGGTATGCTGATGCCCCCAGCTTTATTTTTATTACTAAGAACTGCCTTAGCTATACGGGTTTTTTTCCGGTTCCATACAAAACGCAGAAACATTTTCTCCAAATCTTGGAAGTATGATGTTGGTATTTTGATAGGAATGGCATTGAATAGGTAGATTGCTTTGGGAAGTATAGACATTTTAACAATGTTTATTCTTCCCATTCATGAGCATGGTATGTTCTTCCATTTGTTAATATCCTCTGCTATTTCCTTTCTGAGGATTTCATAATTTTCTTTATAGAGGTCCTTCACCTCCTTCGTTAGGTATATTCCTAGGTATTTCATTTTCTTTGAGACTATGGTGAAGGGAGTTGTGTCCTTAATTAGCTTCTCATCTTGACTGTTATTGGTGTATACAAAGGCTACTGACTTGTGGACATTGATTTTATATCCTGAAACATTACTGTATTTTTTGATGACTTCTAGGAGTCTTGTGGTTGAGTCTTTGGGGTTCTCTAAGTATAAGATCATGTCGTCAGCAAAGAGGGAGAGTTTGACCTCCTCTGCTCCCATTTGGATTCCCTTTATTTCCTTGTCTTGCCTAATTGTATTGGCTAGAACTTCCAGCACCATGTTGAATAGTAAAGGTGACAGAGGACAACCTTGTTTGGTTCCACTTATAAGAGGAAAAGCTTTCAGTTTTACTCCATTCAGTAAAATACTAGCTGTGGGTTTGTCATAGATAGCTTCAATCAGTTTTAGAAATGTGCCACCTATGCCTATACTCTTCAGTGTTCTAATTAGAAAAGGATGCTGGATTTTATGGAATGCTTTTTCTGCATCTATTGAGAGGATCATGTGATCTTTATTTTTGCCTCTGTTAATATGGTGGATAAGGTTTATGGACTTGCGTATGTTAAACCAGCCTTGCATCCCTCATATCTGGACTTCTGACCAGTCTTGATGACCCACATCTGGACTTCTGACTGTAGGCTAATAATAGGTGTTGCTTTAAGCCACTAAGTTTATGGGAATTTGGTATGTGATAATAGAAAAATATTGCAATGATTGATTACTTTTGGAAAATTCTGTTATCATGTCTTTAAATATTGTTTTTATACCATTTTTTATCCCCTTCTTTTAGGACTCCTATTACAAATATACCAGACGTCTAAACACATTTGGTACTGGCACTGGTATAGGTATTGGAAATATATGAGCAAACAAAAAATTCATATTCTAATGAAGCACCTTTTACTAACATTCTGATCTCCCTTTCAGCTACATGGGCTCCTCCCACAGAATTCTTCCTCACAATAAATTCCTAACTGATATACCCATATCCATTCTTGCCCCCTCTTCAAACTATTAATATTTTGCACACTGTAGGAACAGGGAATTAAAATAGATATGTCAGTATGTCACTGTATTTGAATGTGTCCCTAGGGCCTTCAGGGTAAAGATACAATATTTTTATGTTATATGTCTTATACTACTTGGTCCTGAGCTACCACTCAGCCTAATTTCCTGGTACTTACCTTTGTGTAATTTATTACCTACTTGTAGACCCTCCAAATTTGTTTCTATTCAGAAAAACTCGTGTTCATGCTCATTGTTGCCTCAAACTTGAGTCCTTCCTATTCTGCCTTTTATTCATCTTTTAAGAGTCAGCTTAGATATCATCTCATCTAAGAATTCTTCTCCAAACTTTCAGAACAAACAACTGCTTTCTTTTCTTCTCTCATAATAGTCCATTTATGTATCTTTCTTCTTAATATATTATGCTGAAAATGTATGGATATTTCCCCTTAATAATACTGGATGCTTCTCTACAGGGAGACCTATATGTCTCATTCACTTTTATGTCCTAACATCTAGTATGATTCCTAGTACTTAGTAGAACTCCCAAATGTTTGTGGGAAGTGGATTGACTTACTTTTCTTCCAGCTTCACAGCCTCTTTAAATCTGATAGGATGGATGTCTGCTCTAAATCTTCATATAAGTAATAAAAATATTGAGCAGGTCAACCAAAAGGTATAATCTATAGCAGGTTATCAAAAAAAGTCTTCCATTGACAATCAGCACTCTTTGAATATGGAAATTTAATTACTATACAATTATATTAATTATTTAACTCAATGTTATCTTGTCCAGAACAAAAATATCATAAAAAACTTATCAAAGTCTTACTTAAATTTTATTCATTCATCATTCATTTAATGTATTTACTATTCTGCCATATTTCCATAAACTACCTCTAATAACACTCTCAGAAATAAAAACTAGGTTTGTGCTGAATGACTTTGTTCATAACTTTATAATTTTCTAAGTACTCATTTATTTGAAAATCTGTTAGCAAATTGCAGAAGTCTCCTTCCTTCTTTTTTAGAATCAGTAATATTTTAACATAACTCCAATCTTAAAGCACCTCTACTATTTTTCTGAATTCCTTTGATCACTGAGACTATTTAAATAGTATCATCTGAATTATAAATTATCCATGTCAGGACACATGTACTTTTTCTTTCTGAGAGCACAGTTAAAATATTGTTTTTATTATCCTTACAAATATGCATTTCTATAAGCCTGAGTCAATTTGGGGCCTTATCTTTCCAAGTATGAATCCTTTAAGCACATATCCCCTGTTGTATTTATCCTTGCTTTTGTGTCCTTTATTTCCATCATTTATATATTATCTTAAAAAAAATAAAACTATGACTTCATTGTAAAACTTCCTATGTGGCCTCATGATTTTCCTCTTTTCTCCTTTAATGGAATAATTTGCTGTTTCATAGTCAAAATTACGTTTTTTGAGAGCTTCCCAACTTTTAAAGTCTAAAGCCATCTTAATGTAAATTAAAATCCAACAAGTATCAATCATAATAACAGAAACTTCTGGAGAACAGCCATAGCTAGAAATTCTAGGCAGAGTAGGCAATTACATAATAGGTCAATCTGAATCTTTTCATGGTTATTACTAAGGAAGAAGCATTACCTTCTGGGAGGCTTAAAGCCAAGAGTCCATTTAGCTCCTGTCAATTTTTCTTTCCAAATATCTTTCAGATTTGTCCTTCTCTTTCCATTCCTATAGATGCCTTCATCACCTCATACCTGGACTACTGCCATAGACTAGATGATTTCCTTGCCTACAGTCCATCCATATTCTAATCCATTTTCCACACTATTGCCAGATTAATCTTTTAAAAATACTTTCTTCATGTCATTCTCCTGCTTGAGACCTAACTCAAATGTGACCTTCTTTGTAAAATATTTCCAGCTCTCCTAAAAGAGTTAGTAGCTGCCTATTCAGTGTTTTCACAACTCTCTATGCATACCCTTATTAGTATACTTACAACACATATAATGATAATTTGTTTATTTTCCTAATCCTATTTCATGTGATCTCCTTGAGAGGAGGCAAAAGGTCTGAGTTATCTCTTCACAGTGGCTTTATGCATAATTGGCTCTATCTTAATGCACTACATAAGGGCTACCACATATATTGTTTTCTCTGTATGCTGTGCTCTATCACTTATTCCTTGGGTCTCAGATTAAATACCAATTTATTTAGAAACCTTCCTTGACATTCCTTTTAACTAATTAATTAATAAATTAGTTGAACAAATATTTATTGAGTGCCTACTTTGTGCCAGACACCGTTTTAGACACTGGAATATATGAGTGAACAAAGCGGACAAAACTTCCTACTTTCATGGAGCTTATCTCCTAATAGGAAAAGGTACATAATTAAAGACAAACATAATAAGTAAATTATATAGTAAGCTATAAAAAGACAGCAGGATAAAGGGTTGTGTTTGAGGTTGGACTTCTATACCTGGTGGTCAGAGTAGGCCTCATTGAGAAAGATGATATTTGATCAAATGAAGAGTTAGTTGTGAGGACATATGGGGAAAGTAAGATAGGCAGAAGTGATAGCCAGTGCAAAGACTCTAAATTGTTCTTGTACTTTTGTAGCCAAAGAAAAACAAATGAAACCATTGTGGCTGAAGCTCAGTAATCAAGATGTAGAACAATAGGAGGTGAAGTCAGAAAAGTTGGGGGTAAGTAGGTCAGATAGTGCAGGACCTCAGTTTTTATTGATAGAAATGATAGACCATTGTATGGTTTTACAGGAAAGAAGTAACATGATGATATGTTTGAAATGGATTTTTTTGGCTGCTATGTTGAGAATAAACTGTAAATGGGCCAAGGAAAGAAAGAAGGAGACCTGTCAGTAGGCTACGGCAGTACTGCAGATACTGCAGTAATCCAGGCAAGAAATGATAGTGACTTAGACAAAGGTAGGGTGATGAAAGGGGGCCATAATTCTGTGTAATTTTGAAGGAACAGACAGCAGAATCTGCCAATGTATTGCATACGGTGTGTGAGGTAAAGAGCAGTGGATGATGGTTCAAGGTATTAGACTGAGAGACTGAAGGATGAAATTGTCATCAACCCCAAGATGGAGAAGGTTTGTAGGATAACTGAACTTTAGTTTTGGATCTGTTAAATTTGAAATGTCTATCAGATTTCTAGGAAGAAATATCAGAGGCAGCTGATTATATGAGTCTGGAATTTAGGGGAGAGATCTGAGCTGGAAATACAAATTTGGGATTTTAGTTGGTAATTTAAGGTCATGAGACTGAGTAAAACTCTCAAGGGAAGAAGTGTAGACACAGAAAAGAAGAGGGATCAGTACCCTCATAATTTTCTCATAGATCCCTTTTTCTTCTTCAGTGAACTTATTACAACTTATAATAATGTATTTGTTTTCATTTCTGTAATTATTTGGCTAATGTGTATTTTCTTTATTATAAGAGAAGGGAAGCAGGGTCTATGCCATTTTCTCATTACTACCAGCATCTGGCATAATGACTAACAAAATAATATACTGGAATACATGAATTAAAAGAACATTCCTTTACTTCAAGGTCTCAAATTAAATGCCTGCAAGGCCTAGGCAAGTAACATAAATAAGTCATATAAAAGAGACAATGGGTTGTAGAGAAAGGCATAAATTGAAGTATCCAAAAATCATAGCCACTACTCAGTTCCAGCTGATTATTGCCAGGCTAGTATTGCCAGAGCTTCAGAATTTTTGAGAGATGCCAGATATACAGATTATATATTAAATCTCCCAAACTGTAACGTTGACAACTGCAGAGTGCAGATCATGTAAGACAGATTCCAAGATATAAATAGATGTGCAAGTAATTTATTGGGGAAAATATATGTGAGGGAAAATAAGGAGAGAGTCTAGACTGGGAGGGCTATTAGACCATTGTATAGGCTCCATCTCTCTACAGAAGAGAGGGAAGGAAGCAAGGTCTTATGCTACAATTCAGTTCTAAGAAGGTCTGAAAGGTCTACTGATGCAGGGTGCTGCCATGATTTGGAGCAAAGCATAATAAAACCCATATCCAGTGGCATTGTTGAAAACAGCAGCAATCTCAGTGGCAAACAATCAAGGAAGGCCAATGTCACATCTAGCCTCAGATCTCAATAATGGTGGTGCATAGCCACAGTCCACAAGACCAGCAAGAAATTATAAAAGATATCCAAGTAATGAGACAGTCAAAATGGGCTTGAAAAGTTTTTATACATCACTGGGGGCTGGGAAAAATAAATGTATGTGAAAAACTTCATGTTTGCTTAGGAGGGGTAAAAGTGGATCCAAGATAATGTACTTGTTCCTGGAAGAAAGTGAGGCCTTGTGCACGCAGAAAGTAAAAGGTGAGACATGCTTGCAAATAGCTTGATCTTTAAATGTGCTTCCCATCCCACATGCAGATCCACTGGCAAAAGTTAGGAGCCTTAACTTAATGGTTCAAGATTTTAATCACAATCTCTGACTATCCATTAACTGACTACTAAACTATGCTAACATGGAGGTATCATATTATAGAATTATATTATCTAAAATGTCCAGTTTCACTTAAAAATATGAGATATGCAAAAAAAAGAAATATGTGATCCATATATAAGAGAAAAAAGCAATCAACAGAAACTTTCTGAGAGGCTCAGATGCTGCACATAGTAGACAAAGTCATAAAACTATGTTCAAAGAACAAAATAATCCATGTTTAATGAATTAAAGAATACCAATAAAGAGACAGAAATTACATAAAAGAGCCAAATGGAAACTCCGGAGTTGAAAACTATAACTGAATCAAAAAATTCAGTAAAGGAGTCTACAGATTTTTATCTGATTGAAAAGGAATTAATAATGAAAACACAGATGGACAGAGATGATCTGATCTACATAACAGAAAGAAAAAACAATTAAGAAAAATTAACAGAGCCATAGAGACCTGTGGGATACCAAACAAACATCAATTTGTGTTAGTTTGCTAGGGCTACCATAAGGAAGTAACACAAACTGGGTGGTTTATGCAACAGAAATGTATTATCTCCCAGTTCTAGAGGCTAGAAGTCTGCAATCACATATCACCAGTATTGGTTCCTTCTAAGGTACATGAGGGAAAGATCTGCTCTAGACTGCTCTCCTTGGCTTGCATAAGGCCATCTCCCTCCTGTGTCTTCATATTGTCTTTGCTGTGCATGTCTCTACCTCCAAATTTCCTCTTTTTATAAGAATATAGGAATGAGATCATTTTGACTTGATTATCTCTGCAAAGACCTTATCTCCAAATAAGGTTACATTTTGAAGTACAGAGGGATAGGACTTCAACATATGAATTTTGGTGGGACACAAGTCAACCTATAAAATAACCTATGAAATATTGTAGTTCAAGAAAGAACAGGCAGACAAAAAGGGACAGAAAAAATATTGAAAATGTAATTGTCAAAAACTTCCCAAACTTGATGGAAAACATTAATCTACAGATCCAAGAAGCTCAAAGAACATCAACTATGATAAACATGACAAAATTCACATCTTAACAACCACAACAGGCTCTTGAAAGCAAAGACAATAGGCAAGTTTTGAAATAACAAAAGAAAAATGACTCATTGTGTATAAGGGAACTACAATGGGATCCATATTTAATTTCTCAATAGAAACAATAGAGGCCAGAGGCAGTATAATGGCATATGCAAAATGCCGAAATAAACTGTCAACTAAGAATTCTGTAGACAGCAAAACTGTATTTCAAAAATGAAGGTGAAATAAAGACACCCCCTCCCAAATAACCCCTGAATTTATTATAAGTAGACCTCCCTTACAGGAAATACTAAATGGAAGTCCCTTAGGCTGAAAGGAAATGACACCAGATGACAATCAAATAATCACAAAGGAATGACTGTAAAGGTCATTACATAGCTAAATATAAAAGACAGTAAATACATATACACTTCTGTTTTCTTCACTTAGCAGATCTAAAAGAATTGCATAAAATAATAGCTATAAAAATGTATGGTTGGTCTTACAACATATAAAAGTACAACATATATGATAATTACAAAAGTGTGGGGGGAAAATACAAAATATTAGAGCAAGAAATTGATGCCATTAGCAATGTGAATCCACAGAAAAAAATGAAGACAGAGAAGGCAATACATAAGTTAATCTAAAGTATCTTATAAATGTATTTTCCTTCTTCCTTCTCTTCTTTAAAAGAAATATATTTTTACAAATTCATAATAACTCTGCATTTTGGTGTTTATGTCTCATATAAATATACATGATAATAACAGCACAAAAGAGGGTGGAGAATGGAGCTGTACTAGAGTGAAATTAGCAGCACCCAGGTTATGGATGACCTGAATTATAGCATTTTGAACTTATGAATGGGCTCCTAAGGTTCCTCATAAGGATAATTTATAATTTAATAATTTAATGATTCAGACTAGTTTCTTCTATGCATGTAAACAAACCCACATGGTATAACCATCTCATTGGAACTGCATCTTTATGCAAGTGGCTGGTCTCAGATAGATTAGCAGCTCATAGAAAGTCAAGAACATGAAGAGTCAGAAGATCCAGAACCAAGAAAGCCTATAACAAAAGAATTAGCTGAGTCCTTTCATATCACTGAAGCAGGATTTGCTAAGCAAGATCCTAACAATAAATGGTTTACAAAGGTTTATTGTGCAGTTAGTGAGAACACCAACTGCTACAAAGCCATTACAAAGGTTTATTGTGCAGTTAGTGAGAACACCAATGCTACAAAGCCATTCACAATGGAAAATGAAAGAAAAATCCTGTTCAAACAAACCTAGATACCTTTTCAGAAACTGATTTCAGTGGTAAACTTCCCTGCTGCATAATAGAATCAAATCTGGATTCTCCAGCTCCCACTTCATTCCCTCCAGCACCATCCTGATCATCTTCTGATTAATGCCAGCTTTCCTTCTTGCCTCAAAAATGCCCCTTCTACTAAGTAAGACACTAATGCAACATTAGGTGAGTGTTAACCTTTAATATTCTTTCTTGAAATTTCTCCTATTTACCTAATTTTTTTTAAAGTTTATTTATTTGTTTATTTCTTTATTTTTTGCATTTTTTGGCCAGGGCTGGGTTTGAACCCGCTACCTCTGGCATATGGGGCCAGCGCCCTACTCCTTTGAGCCACAGGCACTGCCCTACCTAAACTTTTTATATAAGTTTGTTTTTATGTTCTGTTTGTTTGAATCAAAAGAAAAGTAGAATAGTTTCTATAACTTGTTATAATATTGGGGTATTATTACAGTATTACGCTGTACAAATATTACTACATGAGCCATTATATTATTATTATATTATTACTACTATTACTACAGTATTATGCACTATTCATCAGGGATCTGAGTTCCATATAAATCTGACCTAAACACTTTTTCAGGAATGTATCTTGTCCATAACCTGGGGATTGCTATATACTACTGAAATGAAGTTAGCATTAATTTTCTGTAGATCATGATAAGATGCAAATTATAATCCCTAGAGTTACCAGTAGGAAAATAACTAAAAAATACATAGTAAAAATATCAAAAAATGAATTAAAATGCTATACTAGAAAATAGCTCTATAGCATACACATAGAGGAAGCATAGGAGAAACAGAGGAACAAAAAATAGGATTGATGTAGATAAAAAATAGTAAAATGGCAGATACAAATTGAAACAAATAAATGTAAACAATTGCAATAAGTATAAAAGAATTAAGCAGTGAAATCAGAAAGCAGGAATGGTAAGACCATATTTTAAACAATGGATGAAAGTATATAGATCTAGGTATATTATGAAAAACACTTACTATAGTCAAAGAAACAGGCTGAAAGTAAAAGAACTAGAAAAGATACACCATGTAATACATAACCAAAAAGAGTTTAAGTGGTTATACTATTGTTAGACGACATAAACTTAAGTGGATAAGAGGGACATTTTATACTTCAGTAATTCAATTCATCAGGGAAACATGAAAATTAATTGTATTGTTAGATACATGAATCTAACAATAGAGTCTCACGGCACACGAAAAAACTTATGAACTAAAGAAAGAAAGAATTGAATAACACTAGATGAAGACTTCAAAACCCCTCTCTTGATAATGGATATAACAATTAGAAAGAAGATACATAAATCTATAAAAGACTTAGACAACATTTAATATCTGTGGCATAACTGACCTCAATAGAACACCTCACTCCAAAAGAGCAAAATACACATTCTTTTAAGCACACATGTAATATTATACAGTATAAAACATATGCTCGGCCATAAAACAATTTATTATGCATTTAAAAAGATTAAAATCATAAAGTATTTTTCCAATCACCATGTAATTAAATTAGAAATCAATAGTAGAAGGAAATTTGGGAAATTCAGAAATATTTAAAAATATTAATAAATTAAGCAACACACATAAATAATTCAGGGGCTAAAGAAGACAACAAAGGGAATTTACAAAGTATTTTAACTGAATAAAAAGGAAACTAACATATCAAAAGTTATGGGATACTTCATACTTTTTAGAATGGCCATTGTCAAAAAAAAACAAAAGATAAGTGTGATGAGGATATGGGGAAAAGGGTATGATGGTGGGAATGTAAATTAGTACAGTCATTATGGAAAACAGTATGAAGTTTCCTCAAAAAATTGAAAGTAGAATTTCCATTTGATCCAGCAATCCCAGTTATGTATGGGATGAAAGTTATAAAATCAGTATGTCTACACTTCCATGTTCACTGTAGCACTATTCACAATAGCCAAGATATTGATCAACCTACATGTCTATCAACAAATGATTGTATAAAGAATATGAAATACTATTTAGTTTAAAAAGTAGAAGGAAATCCTGTTATTTGGAGCAATGTAGACAAATCTGAAAAACATTATGCTAAGAGAAATTAGCCAGGCTAACAAATTATCTTACTTAAATGTTAAATCTAAAGAATTTTAACCCATGGAAGCAGAGAGTAAATTGGTGATTACCAGGGGCAATGTGGGGAGGAGGAGACTGTGGAGATGTTAGTCAAAGGATATAAAATCTTAGTTAGATAGAAGGAATGAATTCAGATCTATTGTATAGCATGGTAACTACAGTTGTTTAACAATGTATTGTGGACAGTGATGTCAGCAAGATGGCAGAATACGAAAGTTCAGACTTTATTTCTCCCCAAAGAAAGTTCAACTAGCAACTATCCACAGATAAGGATACATTTGTGAAAATCCCAAACTTTGGGAATAAACCTTAGACATCCATGTGGACCAGAGAACTGAATAAAACTGCAGTGTAAGGATCTCCCTTTGACTGCAAGGCTTCACACCCTCTCCTAAGTTGGCATGGTGCATCACAGAGAGGATTCTCCAGGACCCATGGTTTCTATAGTGGGAAAAGAGAACTAAAGGCAGACATCCAGATTCCTAGCATTATAAGATGCTTCCCAGGAAACCCACCATGGTCTTACCTCACAGGGAACAGAACGGATAATGGCACAGTGATATTGCCTAGGGCCAGGTAGAAATGAAGAAATGATACAGAGATTGCAGCAACCAGTGTGTGGATCTTGGTGGTAGCTCTTTGTTCCTACCAGCAGTGATGCCCCATCAGAAATACCAGCGAATGACACAGCCCACCCACAAAGTCAAGCTAGTCACTCCCAGAAGCACAATGGGGAGTTTAATCTGGCTTGAGTCTCTAGATGCCCAGCATCAAACCCACCCATGGAGGGAATCACCCACAGCAGTTCATTTTGGTAAAACACAGGGACTAGACTTGCCCTGTCTAGAAGAGCAGAGGCTTGGCTTGCCTCAAATTACATATCAAATACCCATAAGAAAGGAAGATAAACCTCATACATGCATTTCTACTGAGAATAGAAGATGGTCCCTACTGTTCTGAGCAGTTACTCTACCTAACCTCAAGGACTAGCCTGCAACTCTGTCCAACCACAGATCTCAAATGGTGGTACTTCCCAGCCAAGGAAATAGACTCCATGTCCCAGCCTGAGCACAGATGATTACAGAGCCCAGCCAGCAGCTCTGCCAGATCTCAAAGCTCAGTCAGCGTCCTAACTAGATATTGTAGCTCAGCCAGCAGCTCCACCTAGCTGAGAGCAAAGGCAGCATCCCACCCAGCCTTTTAATCTGACAGTGAGCTCCACCTGCCAAGGGTTGTCCATCTAGTATTACAGACTAGACTTAATAGTGAAGGTCTATACCTATCAAAATCACCAGCAAAGGTTAAAAGAGGTAGCTGTCTCCTATATGCAAAGACACAAATGTAAGAAGACAAGAATTAAGATGAATCAAGGAATCATAATACCTGTAAAAGAAAACCATAAAGCTCCAAAAATGGACCCTACAGAAATGCAGATCTATGAGATGACTGACAAAGAATTCACACTAATCCTCTTTTGAAAGTTCAGTAAAAGGATATATGTATAGAAAATTAAATGAAATGTAGAAAATAATATATGAACAAAATTAGAAATTTGACAAAAAATAAAACAATTAAAAAATAAAATCTTAGAGAATACAATTCCTGAAATGAAAAATTCAATAAAAAGTTTAATTCAACAGTGGGATTGATAAAGCAGAAAAATCAGTAAGCTTAAACACAGAATATTTGAAATTATCCAGTCAGAGGAGCATAAAGGAAAAGGAATAAAAAGAATGAAGAAACCTTTTTAAGGGGCACTATCAAGAGACCTAGTGTTTGTATAACAGTAGTACATGGAGAAGAGAGAGGAAAAAAGCCAGAAAGAACATTAAAATTAAAAGCTTATACACAGCCAACGACACAATCAATAAAGTAAATCTACAGAATTGGAGAAGATATCTGTATACTACACATCCAATAAAAGGACTGATATCCAGACTCAAGCAAATAAATAAGAAAAGGTCAAACAAACCCATTAAAAAATAGGTAAAAGATATGAACAGAAACTTTTCTAATTAAAACACACTAATGGCCAACATCTCTAGTTATCAGAGAAATGCAAATCAAAACTACATTGACAAATCACCTAACCCCAGTGAGAATGGCTCCTATCATGAAGTCCCAAAGCAAGAACACTCTTACACCGTTGGTAGAACTACAAACTAGTCCAACTTCTTTGGAAAGTAGTATGAAGATTCCTCAAAGAACTTAAAGAAGACCTACCATTTGATCTTGCAACACTACTACTGGCTATTTATCCAAAGGAAAAAAGGGCATTTTATAAAAAAGACACCTGCACTTGAATATTTAGAGCAGCACAATTCACAAAGACGTGGAAACAACCCACGTGCCCATCAATTCATAAATGGATAGATAAAATGTGGTATACGTATACCATGGAGTACTACTCAGCCATAAAAATATGGTGATTTAGCACCTTTTGTAACAACTTGGATGGAACTGGAGACCATTCTCCTAAGACCTAAGTGAAGTATTGCAAGAATGGAAAAACAAACACCACATGTACTCAACACTAAATTGGTACTAGTTGATGAGCACTTTTGTACACATACAGAAGCAAAACTCAGTGAAATTCAAGAAAGTTGGAGGGAGAAGAAAGGTCAGAGTAAATTCCCCACCAAAAAGTACATTGCACCAGTACACTGCACACTTTCTAGGTGAGAAGCACAAATATAACTTTGACTTAAATATACAAAAGCATAATATGTAACCAAAATATGTGTATCCCCCTAATATTTTGAAAGTAAAAAATAAAAAGAAATAATGGCTAGCAACTTCTCAAATCTAGGAAAGTCTTTGTCATCAAAAAATTCAGACACAGGAAACAGGCCCTCCAATCAAATTCAAGCCAAAGAATATTTAACCAAGATACAATAACCAAACTGTCAAAAGTCAAAGAAAATGGTCTCTCTCACCTCTGTTCCTGTACCCACTTCCAACTCTCTTTGGAAGTGATCTAAACTTTTCTCTTTGTTTTTCCTAAATAAAAATTTAAAAAAGAAAAAAGATATTGAAGACAATGCTATGAAAGCAGCAAGACATAAGAAACATATCACATACAAGGTAGTACCAAAATAGCTATCAACAGACTTCTCATCAGAAACCCTGGGCCAAGAGAGAATTGGATGATATATTAAAAGTGTTGGAGGCAAAATACAGCCAACAAAAAATTGTTTACTTGACAAAGCTGTCCTTCAAAAACGAGGAAGAAATTGTTTGAGAAAAAAAAATGAGAAAGAAATGAAAACTTTCCCAGACAAACAAAAGCTAAGGGAGTTCATCATCACTAGGCCTGCCTTACAGGAATTACTTTAAGCTGAAACAAAAGTCCACCAATTAATAACATAAAGCATATAAAAGCACAAAATTCTATGGTATAAGTAATACAGAGTTATATTCAAAATACTCTAATGTAATGATGGTATGTAAAGCAATTTTACCTCAAGTATAATTTAGTTTATTAAAGACAAAATTATTTAGTTTAGTTAAAGACAAAACTATTAAAAACAAGTACAGCTAAAATAAATTATCAAGGGCTCAAATTACAAAATGATGTAAATTTTTGACATTAAAAACAAATGTCCAGGGCGGCACCTGTGGCTCAGTGGGTAGTGCACCGGCCCCAGATAATGAGGGTGGCGGGTTCAAACCCAGCCCCAGCCAAACTGCAATAACAAAAAAATAGCTGAGCATTGTGTCAGGTGTCTGTAGTCCCAGATACTTGGGAGGCTGAGATAAGAGAATAGCCTAGGCCCAGAGTTGGAGGTTGCTGTGAGCTGTGGCACCACAGCACTCTACCAAGGGTGACAAAGTGAGACTCTGTCTCTTAAAAAAAAAAAAAATGTCTGTGATGAGGGTAATAAAAGTTAAGTTGCTATCAGCTTGCAATAACCTATTATAAGTATGATGTTTTATGTAAGCTTCATGGTAATGACAAAGCAAAAATATGTAGTAGTTGGCTCTTCAACAACACATATTTGAATTGCATAGGTCCACTTATACACAGAGTTTTTTCAATAAAATAACTGGAAAAATTTGGGGGGCTTACAGCAATGTAAAAAAACTCACAGATGAACCACACGGCCCAGAAATATCCACAAAGGTAGGTATGTCATCAATGCATAAAATATGTGTAGAGACTTGTCCATTTTATCATTTATTCCAATAAAATATACAGAAATTATAGAAAGTTAAAATTCATCAAAACTTATACACACAAACACATATAGACAATACATGGTGCCATTCTCAGTTGAGAAAATATACAAATGAAATGTTGCAGTATTAAATCATAACTGCACAAAATTAACCACAGTACACACTGTAGTACTGTAATATCTTTGTAGATATCTCCTATTACCATTGTAGTGAGCTTAAATGCTATAAATATCTGCTTAAAAAGCTCTGTGATGTAAATCATCTCCATGTGAGCAGTTTATTTCTCTGGTAAATCACCTATCACAGTAAAAAGTGATCTCTCATGGTTCTTATGTATTTAAATTGTGTTTAGTGCAATACCATAAACCTTGAATAACACCATGGGATCCATACAAAGTGCCACTCGTGATGCTGGAATTGCTCCCCAAAAACAGAAAAAAAGTCATGACGTTATACGGAAAAGCTGAATTGCTTGATAACTACAAGAGATTAAGGTCTGCAGCTACAGTTACCTGACATTTCAAGACAACTGAATCCAGCATAAAGACCACTGTAAAAAAAAAAAAAAGGAAAAGGAAATCAGCAAAACTGTAGCTACAGCTATTGTCAGCAGTCATGGAAATGAAAATCTTGCATACTTTGTGAAATATCTTTTTATCTTATATTGAAAATGCTGATTTTATGTGGGCACATAATTGGTTTAAGAAAAGCATACATGTAGACTCTGATATTACTTGAGAAAATATGTATAGAACTTAAAGCAAAAGGAAGGCAAAGGATCTAAAGATGGAAAATTTAATGCAAGCAAAGGAGGGTTTAATAATTTTAGAAAAAGATTTGGCTTAAAAAATGTCAAGAGAAACAACTTCTGCTGACCAAGAGGCAGCAGAAAATTTTTCTGATGTCATAAAGAAAATTATTAAAGGTAAATCATATCTGCTTGAACAGATTTTAATGCAGATGAAAGTACCCTCCTCTGGGAAAAAAATGCCTCAAAGGACATTGACTAGTAAGGAAAAGAATTGAGCTCAAAGATTTAAAGCAGAAAGGGATAGCCTAACTCCACTGTTTTTGCAAATGCAGGTTTATGATCAGGACTGCCCTTATCTAAAAGCCTGTTAACCTTGAGCTTTGAAGGAAAAAGATAAACACCAGCTGCCACTCTTTTGGTTGTACAACAAGAAGGCCCAGACAACGAGAACCCTTTTTCTGGATTGGTACAATCAATGCTTTGTCCCTGAAGTCAGTATATTGCCAGTAAATGACTGCCTTTTAAAGTTCTTTTAATACTGGACAATGCCCCTGGCCACCTAAAATGCCATGAGTTCAACAGCAAGGTAGTCTACTTGTCCCAAAACACATTTCTAATTCAGCATCTAGATCAGGGAGTCATAATAATCTTTAAGGCTCAATACGTACAGTACTCTGGAAAGAATTGTTAATACTGGGGAGGGGCAAGATGGCCAACTGGAGCCAGCTCTCTACAGAAGCTCCCATCCAGAGGGAAGAATTATGAGCAGAAATTACCCAACAATGTTGAAGACTGGGAGCTGAGCTGAGAGAGAAGAATGATAACTGCACGTCACCTCTGCTAAGGCAAGCTGCGACCCCAAGAAAGCAAATTTCAGGTAAAAAACACATCCCAAAGGAAAAGTGTCCGCCCCCTCCTCCAAGAGTATTTTTTTTTTTTTGGTTTGCTGTAGGTTTTCTACAGGTGACCGTTGAACTGAGGACCTCTTGTCTCACTCCACGGGAGAGAGTTGCAGGAAGTGGGGACTACTTATGCAGAGGGACCCTGCTGTGACCCTGAGCACTCTCTTGCCAGGCATGAAAGTTGAACTAACATTTTCCCTGCCATTTTGAACTTCCAGTCCACCCTCCCCCCATCACCTGACGGTCCAGTAGCCTCCCTGCAGAGACCGGAATATCTGCAGTTCATTGCTAGGTCTGGGCACTTCAAGGGCCATGGTAGAAAAGCTACACTGTAACAGTGAGCCCAGCAGTAGTGCAGGCAAAGGGGGAGGCTGTCCAGCTTGGCTTTGTTAAAGTGCAAACTAGTTGCAGGAGGAAGCTTGTGAGCTGCACACCCTGCCTTGCCAGAACCAAGCGCACTGTGCCACATTCTGCCAGAGGCATGAGCCCCATGCCCTGCCTTGCTAGAGCAAGCAGAAGAAAGGGTCTCTAACATCGAAGACAAAGCTTTTGAATGCCCCCAAATGCTCAAAGAAGAGCATCATGACCAGGTGGGTTTCATCCCAGGGGCCCAAGGATGGTTCAATATACATAAATCTATAAATATATCACATAAACAAAGTAAAATCAAAGACTGTATGATTCTCTCAATTGATGCAGAAAAAGCTTTTGATAATATCCATCATCCTTTCTTGATAAGAATGCTTAAGAAAATAGGTATAGAAGGAACATTTCTTAAACTGATAGAGGCCATCTACAGCAAACCTACAGCCAATATCGTGTTGAATGGATTAAAATTGAAATCATTTCCACTCAGATCAGATTGTCTCCACTGCTTTTTAATACTGTAATGGAAGTCTTAGCCATTGTAATCAGGAAAGAGAAGGCAATCAAGGGTATCCAAATAGGATCAGACGAGATCAAACTGTTACTCTTCACAGATGATATGACTGTATATCTACTGTATATCTATTTTCCAGATTGTATATCTGGAAAACCCCAGGGACTCAACTACAAAAGTCCTTGAAGTGATTAAGAAATACAGCAGCATCTCACTCAGGATACAAAATCAATACTCACAAATCTGTAGCCTTTATATATATGAACAATAGTCAAGGTGAGAAAACAATTAAGGACTCTATTCTCTTTACGATATTGCCAAAGAAGATGAAATATCTGGGAGTGTATCTAACTAAGGACGTGAAAGATCTCTATAACGAGAACTATGAAACTCTGAAAAAAGAAATAATGGAAGATATTGACAAATGGAAAAATATACCATGCTCATGGCTGGGAAGAATCAACATTGTTAAAATGACTATATTTCCCAAAGCAATGTACAGATTTAATGCAATCCCTATTAAAGTACCTCTGTCATACTTTAAAGATCTGGAAAAATTAGTACTTCATTGTATATGGAAACAGAAAAAAACCTCGATTAGCCAAGATGTTACTCAGAAATAAAGACAAATCAGGAGGTATCACGCTTCCAGACTTCAGACTATACTATAAATCTATAGT
Organism: Nycticebus coucang; assembly: GCF_027406575.1. Taxonomy (NCBI): domain Eukaryota; kingdom Metazoa; phylum Chordata; class Mammalia; order Primates; family Lorisidae; genus Nycticebus; species Nycticebus coucang. Next base: position 186,845,234 of record NC_069804.1, read on the forward strand.
GATCAAAACAACATGGTATTGGCACAAAAATAGAGAGGTGGATGTATGGAACAGAATTGAAAACCAAGAGATGAACCCAGACACTTATCATCATTTGACCTTTGACAAGCCTATCAAAAATATAAATTGGGGGAAAGATTCCCTATTTAACAAATGGTGCTGGGTAAATTGGCTGGCAACTTGTAGAAGACTGAAAATGGACCCATACCTTTCACCTCTAAGAAAAATTGACTCTCACTGGTTAAAGGACTTAAACTTAAGACATGAAACTATAAAAATTCTTGGAGAGAGTGCAGGGGAAACACTTGAAGAAATTGGACTGGAAGAATACTTTATGAGGAGGACACCCCAGGCAATTGAAGCAACATCAAAAATACATTACTGGGATCTGATCAAACTAAAAAGGTTCTGCACTGCCAAGAACACAGTAAGTAAAGCAAGTAGATAGCCCTCAGAACGGGAGAGGATTTTTGCAGGTTATATTTCCAACAAAAGTCTGATAACCAGAATCCACAGAGAACTCAAACTCATTAAAAGAACAAGTGATCCCATTTCACTGTGGGCAAGAGACATGTACAGAGCTTCCCTGAAGAAGACAGGTGCACGGTCTACAGACACATGAAAAAAATGCTCATCATCTTTAATCACCAAAGAAATGCAAAATAAAACCACTTTGAGATATCATCTAACTCCAATAAGAGTAGCCCACATCACAAAAATCCCCAAACTACAGATGTTGGCATGGATGTGGAGAAAAGGGAACACTTCTGCACTGCTGGTGGGAATGCAAGCTAGTACCTTCCTTTTGGAAAGCAGTTTGGAGAACACTCAGGAATCTAAATATAGACCTGCTGTCTGATCTTGTAATTCCTCTACTAGGTGTATATCCAAAAGACCAAAAATCACTTTGCAGTAAAGATATTTGCACCAGATTGTTCACTGCAGCTCAATTCATAATTGCCAAGTCTTGGAAGAAACCCAAGTGCTCATCAACACATGAATGGATTAATAAATTATGGTATATGTATACCATGGAATACTATGAAGCATTTAAAAAGATGGAGACTTTACCACTTTTATGTTTACATGGATGGAGCTGGAAAATATTCTTCTTAGAGTATCTCAGGAATGAAAAAAACATCCAACGTACTGGGTGGTGCCTGTGGCTCAAAGGAGTAGGGCACTGGCCCCATATGCCGGAGGTGGCGGGTTCAATCCCAGCCCCGGCCAAAAACTGCAAAAAATAAAATAAAATAAAATAAAATAAAATAAAATAAAATAAAACAATCCAATGTACTCAGTACTACTATAAAACCAATTTACAATCACTCACACTTTCATATGAGAGATAAATGACATCTATAGCCCAGGATGAAGGAGGGAAGGGGTGAGGAATGGAAAGGGAGGGGGTGGTTCGATAGAGGGAGGGTTAATGGTGGGACTACACCTATGGAGCATATTGCAAAGGTACAAGTCAAATCTATAAAGAAAGCATCCTCAAACTGCGGCCTCCGGGCCACATGAAGCGGTGTGAATTGTATTTGTTCCCATTTTGTTTTTTACTTCAAAATAAGATATGTGCAGTGTGCATAGGAATTTGTTCATAGTTTCTTTTTTTAAACTATAGTCCGGCCCTCCAGTGGTCTGAGGGACAGTGAATTGGCTCCCTGTTTAAAAAGTTTGAGGACGCCTGCTATAAAGTATTGAACACAATACTTAACACTGTGATTAAGTAAATGAGGTGAAAGATATGTTAATTAGTAGGATGTAAGTACTCTAATTTGTACAAATAATCAACACATTGAATCCCACAAATGCATAAATGTATTCATGATCTATGTATATATGACTTCATAAAAAAATGAAAAAAAAAAAGAATTGTCAATACTATGTAAGAAAACCCTGATAGAGGGAACACTGTGAAAGTCTAGAAGGATTATGCCATCATTGTTATGTATATATAAAAAGCTATAAAAGTCATTGAACCCAAAACAACAAATTCCTGCTGGAGAAAATTGTGTTCAGATGTTGTTCATTACTTCACAAGATTTATGACAGAGCCAATCAAGTAAATGATAAAACACATTGTGGATGTGGACAAAACAAGTGGGGGGGGGTGAAGGGTTTTAAGACATGAATCTTGGAGAAACTCAATAGCTAATAAGCACCACACCACAGGAATCAATGGAACTCAACTTCATGGAGATAAGTGCTTCTAAACCAGTACTAGATGATGAGGAAAAAAACAGAGGAAGCAATTCCAGAAAAAAAAAAAAATTGACATCAGACAATCTGGAAAAAGGGTTCCAATTATTCAAGATGGCTTTTGAACCCTTTTTAGAACATGGGTGCTCCTATGACACAGGTACTAAAACTAAGGCAAACAGTAAAAGAAGGTTTGGTACTGTATGAAAATATTTTTAGAGAAATGAAAAGGCAAAAATATCAGACAGAAACTATGATATATTTCTGTAAAGTTACACTTCCTCCCCTGCTTCCCCTTCCACCTCTTCCAATTCTTTTGCCTTTGCCACATCTGAGACAGCAAGACCAACCCCTCCTTTTGCTTCTCCTCCTCATCTTAGTCAATATGAAGACAATAAGGATGAATCCCTTTATGATGATTCACTTCCACTTAATGAATAGTAAATATATTTTCTATTCTGAATGATTTTCTTAAAAATAGATTCTTTTCTCTAGCTTACTTTATTGGAAGTATATGGTATGTAATATGTACCCATTAAACACACAAAATATATGTTAATTGACTCTATGTTTTTGGAAAGGCTTATGGTTAACACTAGTCTATCAGTAATTAAGTTTTAGGGGAGTCAATAGATATATGTGGATTTTCAACTGTGTAGGAGTTAGTATCCATAACTCCTGCATAGTTCAAGGGTCAGTTTTATTTCCCTATGATATAAACTCTTCCTGAGAACAGATACAGAGAAAACACTGTATACTTTTAAAGGAAGTATAACCCTCATATCAAAATCAAATCAAGATGGCACAATTATAGCTTAATCTCACTCATGAACATGCTTCCCCAAAACAAAATACACTGGTAGAGCATATCTAAGAAAAAATTAAAAACATGAATCACAATGCCCAAATTAGATTGCTCCTAGGAATACAACATTGCTTAAATTTTAGAAAATACATTATAGAACTTCACAAATTAATAGATGATAAGGGGTAAAAATACATTAATTTCAAATTTTGATATATTCACAAAACATCAGATAACATTTCCATTCATGTTATTAAAAAAACGTTAGTAAATTAAGTATAGAATATCACTGTTAAAGGGTACAAAAACACAGCAAACACACTTAACAATAAAATATTAAAAGCATTCCCATTTATATATTGCTGGTGAGACAAAAATTGATATAACCATTTTGAAAATCAGTTTAATATTTTTATATCTACTAGTGTTGAAGAAATGCATACATTTTATCCTATAATGATGGTTTCCAACAGCCATCTTGCCACTTCTTGGTGGTTTGTTGGAAATGTGTATGGTGGAGTTGGCTAGCACAATGATTGCAAGGGCATTATTGATGTTTAATCATCGGGTCAAGGCTGTTAGGCATCCTGAAATGTTCTGGACAGTTCCAGGCAATACAGAATCCTGCCTAATGTTTTAATATGACCTTGGCAACATTATTGCAAATTAATGTAGTCCATACAAATAAAAAACCTATTTACAATTATCAGAGTCCAGAACTTAACTCCTTTTGTTACATGTAAACATAATATATTTTTGTACAAATTTACTGTATAGTATATTTTCTATGAATAAATCTACCAAGTGAACTAAGTGTGTGTTTCCTTTTGTTGAGAAATTTATCCAAAATTAGTCATTATTTTAGAAAATCATGTATAGATGTAAGCATTTGGCTACTTCAAGTGGCCATGCTTGTGAGTTTACATATTTTAATATATTACTTTATTATGAATCACATTTAATTTTTCCCTTAAATTCTAGTTAGGGCATTGTGCTCATATTTTAAAATCATGTGTATGGTTAGTTATGCTACTATGAACTTCACTTATTGTTAATAAAGAAGTTGGTACAAAATATTTCTTACAAAAAGGGGGAACCGGGAGACACCCTTTCAAGATGGCTGACTTGTGATGGCACAGGATGCTTGAATCCTCCACAAGAAGGAATCACAATAGCAAGTAGATAATCATATTTGAAATAGAAAATCTAACAGAGAATGTTAGAATTCAGCAGATAAGTGAAAGGAAACACCCAAGGCATCAAAAGAGAAGGAGGCAATGTGGACAGCTGAGCTGGGATTGTCTGAGAGCTCAGAGAAGCTCTTTGGTTCAGGTAAAGAAAGAGATTCCCCAGTAGTCTATATCTTTACCGCAGAGTCTCTCAATCCCCAGGGACCCTGAGACTAGCATAAAGAGCTACCTAGAAACAGAGCTCATGTTGGGTCCCACATACTCCCTAATTGTCAGGCAGTTGCAGCATGGGTCATTTTAGGAGCTTTGCCTCCACATGATTATCCTAGCCCTACCTCCACATTTCTAGAGCCTGTACTGATATCCCACCATAGCCACCCAGAAGGCTGCAGTAGCAAGAAATCAGTTGGATCCAATGAAGTCACAACACTCTAGCCCACTCACTGTCCTGCACTTCAAGGAAAGGGCAGTGTGGCAAACCAAGGAAGCTTGCCTCCAGGACAAAGTAAGCTAAAGTGCATGCATTCTGGAGCCTGAAACCTACTTGCTCAGGGCCACTGTCACTAACAGCAACCCCACCCTCCTCAGCAGCAGGATCAGCATGCAGTTGCATGTGCCCTGAGAATAGGCTTTCCCTGACAACTGCTGCCACTGTCACTGTAACCTCAGTACACTGACCAGGACCTAGGGATCACTTAGCCCTGCTTACCATAGCCTGCATAGATACACACTGCTGGGAGGCCTAAGAATGAACCTGCCCATCTTGGGATTCCCCTGTACAGTGCCTAAGCATATTACCCAAAGTCCTGGGGGCTATCTAGCCCTTCAGTAATCCCAGGCACGCATAATCAGGAGACCACACAATAGACCCAAACTGCCCCTGGTGACCAAGCATATCATCCAGAGGCCTGGGGAATCGCTCCACTTCATAGACCACTGCTGACATCTGGGAACTCCTCCTGGGCCACCACAGACAGACACACCCAGGCTGACACTTCCACTTTCACTGGAATTCACCCTTTCATACATATGGGGGCCTTGACACGGGTCTATACAGCCCATCACAAAAGCAACTACTAACACCAGCAAGTGCCACGTGGAAGCCGAAGCATTGTCCCTCCACCACTATTACAATTTTCCATCCAGGCATGCCATTTAGGGGCCCGAGAACTTGCCCAGCTGCTTGCTACACTGCTGCTATTCCTAACACTCAAGAAAGCTGCCTACCCTGTTAACATAAGTGTCCATAATGCCAACCAGGGGCCCAAGGACAGTCACACTTGACCTGCTGCTGCCACCACCAAGGCCTAAAGATGGGTCCATCTGGTGTCCCTCAACACAGCCTTCACTTACAACTGTACACTAAGCCACTGTGAAAATCACAGACCCCACTGACACTGTCTATAAACAGTATATAGAGACTACATACTACTGCACACATCTAGAAAAAAAGCTAGAGTGTCCTACCTAACCAACACTATAGGAAAAAGTCTTGCCCTATGAAAGCTAATCCAAAAAATTAGCAGAAATGACTATAATACTTGATGAGCAGATATCAATAACAGGATACAAGAAACATAAAAAGAAAACAAGGACATAAAAACCTTCAAGGGAACACAATAATTTTCCAGAAACAGATTCCAACAACAAAAACTGATGAAATGTCTGAAAAATTATTCAAGATAATGAAATGAAAGAAGCTAAATCATATACAAGAGAGCACAGATAAATAATACAAAGAAATAACAAAACAGATTCAGGATATGAATAAGAAATTCACCAATGAGATAGATATCATGAAAAGTAACTGACAAGAAATCCTGGAACTGAAGAATTCAATGAATAAAATTTAAAAAAAATTGAGAGCTAATGCCCTTATGGTAAAATGATTTTTGTACTTTTGGGTAGATACCTAGTAATGGGACTGCAAGATCAAATGGAAGCTTTACTTTCAGCTCTGTGATTATCTCAGCTCAATTCACAATTGCCAAGATGTGGAATCAACCCAAGTGTCCATCAACACATGAATGGATTAATATGTGGTTTATGTATACCATATAATACTTACTATTAAGCCATAAAGCAGATGGAGACTTTATGTCTTTTGTATTAACCTGAATGGATTTGAAGAACATTCTCTTTAGTAAAGTATCACAAGAATGGAAAAGCAAGTATCCAATAATAATATGAAACCAACAGATAAACAACTACATACCCACATGAGAGAAAAACACAATTAAATTCATGTGGGGAATGTGGGGGAGAGGGAAGAGGGAAGGAAGGAAGGGGATTGCTAAATTCTCACCTAATGACATAATGTGAGAGTATAGTGTACACCCCCTGAATGAAGATATCAACTACAACTTGGACTTTACCTAACAAATGCAAACAATGTAACCTAATTGTTTGTACCCTCACATTAATCTGAATTTTTTTAAAAAATGAGAGCTTAAAAAATAGACTAGATGAAGCAGAAGAAACAATCTAATAATATTCTGAAAATAGGTCTTTTGAAATAGCCCAGATACACAAAAGCTAAAAAAAAAAGACTATAAAAAGAATGAAGAAAGCCTACATGATGTATAGGACACCATAAAGTGGCCAAATATCTGAATTTTGGGTGTGCAGGAAGGTAAAAAGACGTCTAATGGCACATAAAACTTATTTAATGAAATAATACCTTAAAACCTCCAATTCTAGTAAGAAGACATCTAAAAACAGGAAACTCAGAGATCTCCAAATAGTTACAAATCAAAACTCTTCTCCCCATCACATTGTAGTCAAACTGAAAGTCAAAGACAAATAGAGAATTCTACAAACAACAAGAGAAAAGTGTTTAGAGAATGTAAAGAAATCCTCATGAGAGAAAAACAAAACAAAACAAAAAACTTGCAAGAAAGAATGCTATACCCAGCAAAGTTACCCTTTATTATAAAGGAGAAATGAAGTCTTCCCCAGATAAGCAAAAACTGCAAAAATGCATTGCCACTAGACTGGCCCTATAAGAAATGCTTAATGTAGTCCTACACCTGGAAGTGAAAGGATGAGCTCTATCATTTTGGAAACAGATGAGGCTACACAAGAACTGGTAGAGCCAACACACAAATGAGGAAGACAAAGAACTCAAATGTTACCCCTACAGAGAACTACCAAACTGCAGAGATAAACAATAAGGAAAAAGAAAGGAACATAGGATATATAAAATAACCAGAAAAAAATCTAACAAAATTACAAGAATAAGTCCTATGATGATATGTGCTTGTGTTCATCTCTAGGTTCTCTATTCTGTTCCGTATACCTACCACCCCATTTTTGTACCAGTACCATGCAGTTTTGATCACTATAGATTTATGGTATAAACTGAAGTCTGGTAATGTGATGCTTCCTGGTTTGTTTTTATTTCTAAGTAATGTATTAGCTATTCGAGGATTTTTCTGATTTCATATAAAATGAAATACTTTTTTTTTAAAGTTCTTTAAAGTATGACATTGGTGCTTTGACAGAGATTGCATTAAATCTGCAGATTGCTTTGGGTAGTATGGACATTTTAACAATGTTGATACTTCCCAGCCATGAGCATGGTAAAATTTTCCATTTGTTAACATCTTTAGCTATTTCTTTTCTCAGGGTTTCATAGTTCTCATTATAGAGATCTTTCACTCCTTTGTTAGATAAATTCCAAGCATATATCGTCATTTGATCTTTGATAAACCTAACAAAAAAAATTCATTTGGGGAAAGAATTCCTATTCAACAAATGGTGCTGGTGGAACTGGCTAGCGACCTGTAGAAGACTGAAACTGGACCTTCACATTTCACCACTAAAAAAAATTGATTCTCACTGGATCAAAGATTTAAACTTAAGACATGAAACTATAAAAATACTAGAATAGAGTACAGGGAAAACACTTGAAGATATTGGCCTGGGAGAATATTTTATGAGGAGGCCCCCTTTGGCAATTGAAGCAACACCAAAAATATATTATTGGGATCTGATCAAGCTAAAAAGCTTCTCCACAGCTAAAGGCACTGTAAGTAAAGCAAATAGACAGCCTTCAGAATGGGAGAACATCTTTGCAGGGTATGTTTCTGACAAAGATCTGATAAATAGAATGCACAGAGAACTTAAGCTAATCAATAAGAAAAGAACAAACAACCCCATTTCTATGTGGGCAAGAGACTTGAACAGAAACATCTCTGAAGATGACAGGCACGTGGCCTACAACCACATGAAAAAATGCTCATCATCTTTAGTCATCAGAAAGATGCAGGATAAAACCACTTTGAGACACTACCTAACTCCCGTATGATTAGCCCACATCAGAAAATCCCAAAACTGCAGACGTTAGTGTGGATGTGGAGAGACAGGAACACTTCTACACTTCTGGTGGGACTGAAAACTAATACAGCCTTTTTGGAAAGAAGTATGGAGAATTCTCAAGGAACTAAAAGTGCAGCTATGGTTTTATCCTGCAATATCATTACCTGGTATCTATCCAGATGAACAAAAATCATTTTATAACAAAGACATTTGCATCAGAATGTTTATTGCAGCCCAATTCACAATAGCCAAGTCATGGAAGCAGCCTAAATGCTGCTTGAATGGATATCCACATGATATCCACATGGATGGATAAACAAATTGTGGTATATGTATATCATGGACTACTATGTAGTTATAAAAAGAGGGAGACTTTACATCTTTTATATTTACCTGGATGGATCTGGAACATATTCTTCTTAGTAAATAATGTCAAGAATGGGGGGTGGGGAAGTATCCAATATACTCAGAACTATTATGAAACCAATATATAAACATTTACACATTCACATGAATGATAAAATACAAAGTCCAGAAAGAAAGAGGGGAGAGGAGCTATGGGGAAGGGAGGGGGAAGGGCAAGTGGAGGGAGGGTATTTGGCAGGATATCATCATGTACCCAATACAAGGGTATATTTCAAAACAAGTAAGAGTACATTATAAATGTCATTCCACAAAAATAAGTGAAGTGATGGTTATGTTAATTAGTTTGATGTAAGCATTGCACATTGTATATCAAATCATCACATTGTACTCCATGAATGTATACAGTTATGACTTAATAAAAATTAAGTTAAAAAAGAATAAGTCCTTACATATAAACAATATACTTGAATATAAACAGAATAAATATTCCACTTAAGATATATAGGACTGGTTAAATGGATGACAAAACATGACCCAACTATATGCTGTCTATAAGAAACTTATTTTGGGTGGCACCTGTGGCTCAGTGAGTAGGGTGCCGGCCCCATATACCGAAGGTGGTGGGTTCAAACCCAGCCCTGGCCAAACTGCAACAAAAAAATAGCCGGGCGTTGTGGCGGGCGCCTGTAGTCCCAGCTACTTGGGAGGCTGAGGCAAGAGAATCATGTAAGCCCAAGAGCTGGAGGTTGCTGTGAGCCGTGTGACGCCATGGCACTCTACCGAGGGTGGTAAAGTGAGACTCTGTCTCCACAAAAAAAAAAAAAGATTAAGAAACTTATTTTACTTATAAAGTCACAAATAGACTGAAATGAAGGGATGGGAAAAAATTCCACAAAATGAAAACCAAAAGCAAGCAGAAGTAGTCAACTTACATCAGCTAAAATAAACATTAGGTCAAAAACTGTAAAAAGAGACAAAAAATACATAACAATAAAGGGATCAATTCAGCAAGAATGTATAACAATTACGAATATATATGCACCAGTACCAAAGCACCCAGATAAATTAAGCAAATATCTTAGGTAAAAGAATAGACTGATCCTAATTAGTAATAGTCAGGAACTTCAACACCACACTCTCAGCAATAGACAGACCAACACAGAAAATTAACAAGGAAACATTGTATTTAAAGTGTACTTTAGACCAAATGGACCTAACATACCTTTACAGAACATTTTATGCAACAGCTCCAGGATACACATTTTTCTCATCAAGATATGAAACATTCTCAAGGATTGACAATATGTTAGGACACAAAATACATCTCAACAAATTTTTAAAAATCAAAATAACATTAAGTATCATCTCAGTCCACAACGGAATAAAACTGGAAATTAATAACAAGAAGACCTTTTCAAGTTGTACAAATACATGGAAATTAAGCAACATGCTCCTGAACTACTATTGGTTCAACAAAGAAATTAAGAAGGAGATAAAAAAATTGTTTTGAAACAAATTAAAAATGGAAATTCAACATACCAAAGCGTATGGCAAATGGAAAACAATGTAAGAGGGAATTTTATAGCAATAAACACCTACATCAAAAAGTAGAAAAATTTCAAATAAACAATCTAAGTATGTACTTCAAGGAACTAGGAAAGTCAAGAGCAAATCAAACCCAAAATTTGTAGAATGAAAGAAGTAATAAAGACCAGAGCAGAATTAAATTCCATAAAGGCTTAAAAGAAATGCAAAAGAGGGCGGTCCCTATGGTTCAAAGGAGTAGGGTTCTGGCCCCATATGCCAGAGGTGGCGGGTTCAAACCCAGACCTGCCAGAAACTGCAAAAAAAAAAAAAGCAAAAGACCAAAAAACAAAAAGTTGGCTTCTTGATAAGATAAACAAAATGGACAAAGCCAGCGTAACCAAGAAAAAAAGAGAAAAGACACAAATAAACAAAATCATAAGCAAAACACATGACAACTGATACCACAGATATACAAGATATCTTCAGAGATTACTATAAACTAAGAAATTGGAAGGCCTAGAGGAAATGGATAAATTCCTGGATACACATAACCTACCAAGATTGAATTAGGAAGAAATAGAAAACTTGAACATACTATTAATGAGCAATAAAATTGAATCAATAATAAAAAGTCTCCCAACACAAAAAAGCCCAGGATCAGGTGGCTTCACTGCTGAATTCTACCAAACTTATATAGAACTGATATAAATTTTCCTCAAACTATTCCAAAAAAAATAGAAGAGGAGGGAATTCTTTCTAACTCATTTTATACAGCCAGCATCACCCTGATTCCAAAACCAGACATGGACACACACAAAAAGAAAACTATAGGCCAATATTTTTGGTGAATACAGATACTAAAATCTTCCACAAAATAATAGAAACAATACATAAAGAAAGATAATACAGCATTCTAAAGTGACATTTATCCCAGGGATTTATGAAAAATCAATAAATGTGACATATCCCATTAATAGAATGAAGGACAAAAAACATGATAATCTCAATAGAGGCAGAAAAATCATTTGCTAAAATTCAACATCCATTCATGATAAAAACTCTCAAAGTAAGTACAGAAGTAACATACCTCAACATAGAGAAGGCCATATATGGAAGATGGTGGCCAAATAATAGCTTCCTTGCAACTGGGCATGGTGAGACTAGGGAGAAAAGACTTCAGGCATCGCTGGCTGGTGGAATCTGCCCAGAAACATCCCTTTGGGGACACAGGGAGTCAGTGAGAGACTTCTGGACCCCATGAGGAGGACAAAAGCAGTGGAGAACTGGCAAGTGGTTGCGTGTGTTCCTTCAGTCCAATCCTGCCAGCAGCTGTAAGTATAGCAGCAGTGAGATTGCAAACTGGAAAGGCCTTCCCTGTGAGCTTTTTTTTTTTTTTTTTTTGGACTTGGGGACTCAGTTGAACTACCTTGGGAGAGCTTGGGTGAAAATGCAGAGGACTTTAAGCATTGTCTAGGGCCCCGGACTGAGCCAAGATGGAGCTAGTAGTGTTTGGCTGTGGGCTGCGTGGAGCCATTGTGGGAGAACTACCCTGGCAAGCCCCACCCTCAGAATTGCAGAGTGAGGATCAGGCAGGAGACCTTGAGAGAGTAGTTTAGTGACAGAGTAGCCTAAAGGCAGGGACTGAGATGCCTTACAGCTTTGGCCCTTAGGGGCATAGAGTGAGACCAGTTTTGGCACACTGGGTAAGTGGAAAGCCACTTCAGGAGTGATCCCAGTGACAAGAGCTTTCCTGGGAAAGCTTCTGCTTAGCCAAGGATAGCAGTTTAAAGTGTCTTTTAAGCTGGGTAAGGAGAGATTTAGGTTCTCCACCCTGTGGGGTTTGAGAAATAAGCAGAAGCTTCCAGTCTCCATCTCATATAGCTGTATCAGCATTATGATTAACATCTCATACCCGAGAAGATCACCTGTTGCCCAGACAATATTCAACAAGATATATATACTGCTTTGTTTTTGTTTTTTTCTTTTTTTTTTAATTTCAACATTTTCCCTCTAGATTTTTCTTCTTTTTTTTCTTTCTTCATTTTTCTAGCTTAAATACAATTTTCCATAGTTGCCTTCTTTAAAAATTAGAACTTCATTTTTGCTAGTGTTTCTACCCCTATTTGTTTTTTCCCCCCAATTTTATCCTGTAAAGTTTTCTGTTTGTTTTTCTTTTGGTTTGGTTTATATAGCATTTTTGTCTTTCCTCTCTACTTGGTGGAGGTGGGGTACTGTGTCTGAACAGGTTATCAAAGAGCTGCTGACCTCAAGGGAACCAACCCCCGGCATCCCCAGAAGTTGGGGTTTTTTAAGGTTGGGTCAAAGTACCCTACTGTACACCTATAAGGCTCCAGTTCCTCCTCTTTCTGTGCCACTCTTCTTTGTGTCATTATTCCCTTTTACTCACCCCCTCTCCTCTTTTTTCTTTTCTTTTTCCTTTCTTTCTTTATTTTTCTAATCTTTTTTCCCTCTTGCTCTTCAATCTTCTCATCCTTCTGGTCCTGTATCAAAAGGATTCATCGAAACCCTAAGCCAGAGGCATGGCAACTTAAAGAGCAAGAGTAAGTGAAAGGAAAATTAGGGCAAGGAAACATATAAAAGAAAACACTCATGAGGAAGAATCAGCAGAAAAATCCTGGCAACATGAAAAACCAGTCCAGAGCAACCCCCCAAGGGACCGTGAGGTAGCTAATGCAGAGGATTCCACCTATAAAGAAATGTTAGAAATGACAGAAAGGGAATATAGACTACAGATGATGAAAACAATGAAGGAAACTGCTGATAAAGTGGAAAACAACCAAAAAGAAATAGAAAAACAGAATCAAATAAGAGATAAACGATATGAAGAATATGGAAAGGATATAGCAGAGCTGAAGGAACTGAAGCAGTCAATTAGGGAACTTAAAGGTCCAATAGAAAGTATCAGCAACAGGTTAGACCATGCAGAAGAAAGAATACCAGAGGTAGAGGACAAAGCTCTTGAGATAACTCAGATAGTTAAAGAGGCAGAAGAGAAAGAAAGCAGAAAGTTACCTGACAGAATTATGGGACTTTATGAAGCATTCAAAAGGCAGTTATAGGCATCCCAGAAGGGGAAGAAGACTGCCCCAAGGGAATGGAAGCCATACTAGAGAATATTATAAATGAAAATGTCTCAAATATCACCAAAGATTCTGACATACTCCTTTCAGAGGGATATCAGACCCCAGGTCACCTCAACTCTAACCGAGGTTCTCCAAGACACATTGTGATGAACCTGTCCAAAGTCAAGACAAAAGAAAAGATTCTTCAAGCTGCCAGGAGCAAGCATCAATTTACCTACAGGGGCAAATCCATCAGGGTAACTGCAGACTTCTTTAATGAAACTTTCCAAGCAAGAAGACAATGGTCATCTGCCTTTAATCTACTTAAACAGAACAATTTCCAGACAAGAATTATATATCCTGCTGAGTTAAGCATTAAAATTGACAGAGAAATCAAATCATTTACTGATATGCAAACATTAAGGAAATTCACCACAATAAGACCAGCTCTACAGGAACTACTTCAACCTGTTCTACACACTGACCATCACAATGGATCAACAGCAAAGTAAGAACTCAGAAATTAAAGGACAGAACCTAACTTCCACAATGATGAAAAAGATAAAACAAAGCAATGGACTATCACAAAATAAGATCTATAGAATGCTACCACACTTATCAGTTATCTCAATAAATGTTAATGGCTTGAATTCTCCACTAGAGGCATAGACTGGCTGACTGGATAAAAAAACACAGGCCATCCATTTTCTGTCTGCAGGAAACACACCAAGCTTCAAAAGACAAATTAAAACTCCAATTTAAGGGTTGGAAGACAATTTTTCAGGCAAACAGAATTCAGAAGAAAAGAGGGGTTGCAATATTATTTTCAGATACATGTGGATTTAAAGCAACTAAAGTAAAAAAGACAAACATGGTCACTTTATATTGGTCAAGGGAAAAATACAAGAAGACGACATTTCAATTATAAATATTTATGCACCCAACTTAAATGCTCCCAGATTCTTCAAACAGACCTTGCTCAGTTTGAGCAATATGATATCCTATAATACCATAGTAACAGGGGACTTTAACACTCCTCTTACAGAGCTCGACAGATCCTCTAAACAGAAATTAAACAAAGATATAAGGGACTTAAATGAGACCCTAGAACAACTGTGCTTGATAGATGTGTATAGAACACTCCATCCCAAAGATAAAGAATATACATTCTTCTCATTGCCCCATCGAACATTCTCAAAAGTTGATCACATCCTAGGACACAAAACAAACCTCCACAGAATCAAAAGAATTGAAAATTTACCTTGTTTCTTCTCAGACCATAAGGCACTAAAGGTGGAACTCAACTCCAACAAAAACGTTCAACCCCACACAAAGGCATGGAAACTAAACAACCTTCTGTTGAATGACAGATGGGTGCAGGAAGAAATAAAACACTAAATCACTAACTTCCTTGAGCATAACAACAATGACGACACAAGCTCCCAAAACCTGTGGGATACTGCAAAAGCAGTCTTGAGAGAAAAATTTATCACTTTAGATGTCTACATTCGAAAAACAGAAAGAGGGTGCATCAACAAACTCACAAGCCATCTGATGGAATTGGAAAAAGAAGATCTAAGCCTAAACCCAGCAGAAGAAAAGAAATATCCAAAATTAAATCAGAGATCAATGAAATTGAAAACAAAGTATCATTCAGAAAATTAATAAAACAAGGAGTTGGTTTTTTTAAAAACTGAATAAAATAGATAAACCTTTGGCCCGACTAACTAGAAATAGAAAAGTAACATCTCTAGTCACCTCATTCAGAAAAGATAAAGAGGAAATAACAACTGATGCCACAGAGATACAAGAGATCATCTCTGAATACTACCAGAAACTCTATGCCCAGAAATTTGACAATATGATGGAAATGGATAAATATTTGGAATCATATCCTCTCTTTAGACTTAGCCAGGAAGAAATAGAGCTCCTGAACAGACCAATTTCAGGCACTGAGATTAAAGAAACAATAAAAAATCTCCCAACAAAAGAAATGCCCTGGTCCAGATGGCTTCACACCAGAATTCTAACAAACCTTCAAAGAAGAGCTTATTCCCATACTGCAGAAATTATTTCAAAAATTTGAGGAGAAAGGAATCTTCCCTACCATGTTCTACAAAGCAAACATCACCCTGATGCCAAAATTAGGAAAAGACCCAACTAAAAAGGAGAACTTCTGACCAATTTCACTAATGAATATAGATGCAAAAATTCTCAACAAAATCCTACCCAATAGATTACAGCTTATCATCAAAAAAGTCACGCATCATGAACAAGTAGGCTTCATCCCAGGCATGCAAGGTTGGTTTAACATACACAAGTCCATAAACGTTATTCACTGTATCAACAGAAGCAAAAACAAAGACCATATGATCCAAAACAAAGACCATATGATCCAAAACAAAGACCATATGATCCTCTCAATAGATGTATAAAAAGCATTCCATAAAATCCAGCATCCTTTTCTAATTAGAGCACTGAAGAGTATAAGCATACATGGCACATTTCTTAAACTGATCAAAACTATCTATGACAAACCCACAGGTAATATTTTACTGAATGGAGTAAAACTGAAAGCTTTTCCTCTTAGAACTGGAACCAGACAAGGTTGTCCTCTGTCACCATTACTATTCAACATAGAGTTGGAAGTTCTAGCCAATACAATTAGACAAGACAAGGAAATAAAGGGCATCCAAGTGGGAACAGAGGAAGTCAAACTCTCCCTCTTTGCTGATGATATGATCTTATGCTTAGAGAACCCCAAAGACTCACCGACAAGTCTCCTGGAAGTCATCAAAAATACAGTAATATCTCAGGATATAAAATCAATGTCCACAAGTCAGTAGACGCCAATAACAGCCAGGATGAGAGGCTAATTAAGGACACAACTCCCTTCACCACACCTTCAAAGAAAATGAAATACCTAGGAATATACCTAAAAAAAGAGGTGAAGGACCTCTATAAAGAAAATTATGATCCCTAAGAAAGAAAATAGCAGAGGATATTAACAAATGAAAGAACATACCATGCTCATGGCTAGGAAGAATAAACATTGTTAAAATATCTGTACTTCCCAAAGCAATCTACAGATTCAACACCATCCCTATTAAAATACCAACATCGTACTTTTAAGACTTGGAAAAAATGATTTTACATTTTATACAAAACCAGAAAAAAAACTGGTATAGCTAAGGCAGTTCTTAGTAATAAAAACAAAGCTGGGGGCATCACCATACCAGATTTTAGGCTGTACTACAAAGCCATAGTGATCAAGACAGCATGGTACTGGGAGAAAAACAGAGACATACACATTTGGAATCAAATAGAAAACCAGGAAATGAAACTAACATCTTACAACCACCTAGTTTTCAATATACCAAACAAGAACACACACTGGGGGAAAGACTCCCTATTCAATAAATGTGGCTGGGAGAATTAGATATCCACATGTAAAAGACTGAAACTGGACCCACACCTATCTCCACTCGCAAAAATTGATTCAAGATGGATAAAGGACTTAAATTTAAGGCATGAAACAATAAAAATCCTCAAAGAAAGCATAGGAAAAACACTGGAAGATATCAGCCTGGGGAAAGACTTCATGAGGAAGACTGCCATGGCAACTGCAACAACAACAAAAAATAAACAAATGGGACTTAAACTGTTAAGCTTCTGTACAGCTAAGGAAACTAAAACCAAAGCAAATAGACAACCTACACAATGGGAAAGGATATTTGCATATTTTCAATCAGACAAAAGCTTGATAACTAGGATCTATAGAGAACTCAAATTAATCCACATGAAAAAAGCCAACAATCCCATGCATCAATGGGCAAGATAGATGAAGAGAACCTTCTCTAAAGAAGACAGATGAATGGCTAACATATGAAAAAATGCTCATCATCCCTAATTATTAGAGAAATGCAAATCAAAACCACCCTGAGATGCCATCTAACCCCAGTGAGAATGGCCCACATCACAAAATCTCAAAACTGCAGATGTTGGTGTGAATGTGGAGAGAAGGGAACACTTATACATTGCTGGTGGGACTGCAAACTAGTACAAACTTTTTGGATGGAAGTATGGAGAAAAGTCAAAGAACTCAAGGTAGACCTCCCATTTGATCCTGCAGTCCCATTGCTGGGCATCTACCCAAAAGGAAAAAAAAAATCCTTTTATCATAAGGACATGTGCACTAGACCGTATATCGCAGCTCAATTTACAATTGACAAAATGTGGAAACAGCCTAAATGCCCACCAACCCAGGAATGGATTAATAAGCTGTGGTATATGTACACCATGAAATACTATTTGGCCATTAAAAAATGGAGACTTTACAGCCTTTGTATTAACCTGGTTGGAAGTGGAACATATTATTCTTAGTAAAGTATCACAAGAATGGAGAAGCACGAATCCTATGTACACAATTTTGATATGAGGAGAATTAATGACAATTAATGACACAGTGGGGTGGGGGAAGGGCAGAGCAGAGAGAGAAAGAAAGAGGGAGGGGTGGGGGAAAGGAAGATAAGAAAGGGAAGGAGGGAGGGGGTGGGGTCTTGGTGTGTGACACACTTTTGGGGGCAAGACATGATTGTAAGAGGGACTTTACATAACAAATGCAATCAATGTAACCTAGGTTCTTGTACCCTCAATGAATCCCCAACAATAAAAAAGAAAATCAGAAAAGGCCATATACGACAAACCCACAACTAATCTCATACTGATGAGGTAAAGCTGAAAGCCTTTCCTCTAAAACTGGAGCTAGAGAAGGATGCCCACTTTCAACACTCCTATTCAAGATAGTATTGAAAGTACTAGCCAGAGCAATTAGGCCTGAGAAAGAAATAAAAGATATCCAAATTGGAAAAGAGAAATTCAAATTATTCCTCTTTGCGGATGACATGATCTGATATGAAGAAAAGCCTAAGGACTCCACCACGATCTCTTAGGTCTGATAAATAACTTCTGTAAAGTTGCAGGATACAAAATCAACATACAAAAAAAAAAAAAAACAGTAGTATTTCTGTACACCAATCATGAACTAGCTAATAAATCAAGAAATCAGGCCCATTAAAAATAGCTACAAAAATAATATCTGAGAATAAATTTAACTGACGAGATGAAAGATTTCAACAAGGAAAACTACAGAATGCTGATGAAAGAAATTGAAGAGAACATAAACAAACAGAAAGACATCCATGGTGATGGATCCAAAGAATTATTTTTGTTCAAATAACCATACTTCCCCAAACAACCACAGATTCAACGTAATCTCTATCAAAATACCAATGGCATTCTTCATAGAAGCAAAAAAAAATAATCTTAAAATTTGTATTAAATCTAAAAAGAGCCCAAACAGCTAAAGCAATCCTGAGCAAAAAAGAAAAAAGCTGCTGATATGAAAGGACAGGATCCTAACCACTAGGCTATGGCTATCTTTGTTAACCAAGCTTCGTTTCTCCCACCTATAACCTGTCTTGCCACCAAACCCTGTTTGGCTAAAATCTAGTCCCCATCTCTGAGTGTTCTCCATATATCTTTCCAAAAGGAATGTATTAATTTGCATTCCCACGAGCAGTGCAGAAGTGTTCCCTTTTCTCCACATCCATGCCAACATCTCTGGTCTTGAGATTTTGTGATATAGGCTAGTCTCACTGGAGTTAGATGATATCTCAAAGTAGTTTTGATTTGCATTTCTCTTAGTAAAGTATTTCAAGAATGGAAGAAAAAGTACCCAATGTACTCAGCCCTACTATGAAACTAATTTGGGGCTTTCACATGAAAGCTATAACCCAGTTACAACCTAACAATAGGGGGAAGTGGGAAAGGGAGGGGAGGGAGGGGGTTAGTGGGTAGAGGGAGGGGTATTGGTGGGATTATACCTGTGGTGCATCTTACAGGGGTATTTGCGAAACTTGGTAAATGTAGAATGTAAATGTCTTGGCACAGTAATTGAGATAATGCCAGGAAGGCTGTTAACCATTGTGATGAAAATGTGTCAAATGGTTTATGAATCGAGTGTATGATGCCCCATGATCATATCAATGTACACAGCTATGATTTAATAAAAAAAAAATCTAGTCCCCATTCTTTAAAAAACTCTCTGCCTCAATGAGAGTTTTATGGTTTTTTATTGGTTTGTTTGTTGTTTTGTTTTATTTTGTTTTGTTTTGTTTTAAGTTATAGAGTTTTGTTCTTTTGCCCAGGCTGGGGGTGCAGTAGTGTGAGCATATCTCACTGCAACCTCCAGCTCTGGGCTCATGTAATCTGCTCATATCAGCCTCCCAAGTAGCTAAGACTATAGGTGGGGGCCACAATGCCCAGCTATATTTATTTTATTTTTTTTGTAAATACAGCATCTTGCTATGTTGCCCAGGCTGTTATTGAACTCTCAGACTTGAGTGACTTTCTTGCCTCAGTTTCCTATAGTGCTGGGATTATAGGCATGAGCCACCATGCCCAGCCAAGTTTTTATTGTGAAGGGTCCTTTGTATAAGTGTTCAAAGTAAAATTTATATGTGTTTTCTCCAATTAAAAGAAAATAACAAAGCTGTAGGTACCATACTGCCTGACTTCAAAATGTATTACAAAGCTGTAATAACCAAAACACCATGGTATTGGAATAGATATATAAATATATACTGGTGGAAGAGAATACAGAACTCAGAAATATAACCATATATTTAATTGTTTGACAAAGTTGTCAAAAACAGACATTGTAGAAAGCACACCCTCTTTAATAAATTGCTAATCATATGCAGAAAAAAAGGAACATGAAGCCCTATTTCTCACTCCATACAAAATATACTCAAGATAAATTAAATACTTAAACATAAGGCCTAAAACTATAAAATTACTAGAAGAAAATACAAGGAAAACTTCATGACATTCATGTCTATGCAAAGATTTTATGGTTAAGATCTTAAAAGCATAGGCAACAAAAACAGTAAGAGTATATTAAACTGTAAAGCTTCAGCATAGCAAAGAAAACAATCAATAGATTGAAGAGACAAACTGTTGAATGGAAGAAAATATTTGCAAACTTTTCATCCAACAGAGGACTGATATTCAAAATATACAAAGAACTCAAACAATAGTAAAAAAAAAAAAAAAACAAAAAAACATTTGTATGTATTCTCTTGACGTTTCTCAAGAGAATACATACAAATGGCCAATGGGTATATGACATCACTAATCATTAGGGAAATGCAAATCAAAGCTACAATGAGATGTCATCTTACCCCAATTAGAATGGCTATTCATAAAAAGATAAAAAGTAACAGATGTTGGTGAGGATGTGGCAAAAAGGCATATTGTTAGTGGGATGTAAATTTGAATAAGTATTATACAAACAGTATGGAGATTTCTCAAAATACTAAAATAATACTAAATAAGAACTACCATATGATCCAGCAATACCACTACTGGGTATTTATCCAAGGAACAGAAATCGATATACAAAATGGATACATGAACTCCCATGTTTGTTGCAGCACTATTTATAATAGCAAAGATTTGGAATCAATCCATGTGCCCATAAATGGATGATAAATAAAGAAATGTACATATACTTAGTGAAATACTGCTGGGCCATAAAAAGAAGTAAAACCATGTCATTTGTAGCAACTTTTATAGAACTGGAGATCATTATGTTATGTGAAATAAGCCAGGCAAAGAAATACAAATACTAAACGTTTTCACTCATGTACAGGAGCTAAAAACATTGGTCATATGGAGGTAGAAAAGTGTAGTGATAGGTACCAGACACTGAGATTTATCTCTTCTTATGGAAAGAAGGGGTTGGATAAACAGAGGTAGGTTAATGGGTATAAACAAACACGTAGATACAAAGAATAAGTTCTATTGTTTGATAGCAGAGAAGGGTGACTATAGTTAACAATGATGTATTATATGTTTCAAAATAGCTAGAAGAAAGGACTTGAAATATACTCAAAACACACAGACATGATACATATTTGGTGATGGATATCCTAAATATTCTGACTTGATAATTATACATTTTATGCATACAACAGAATTTCATGGGTATCCTATAAATATGTACAAATACAACGTATCAAAACATAAAAACATTTTTTTTTATTTATTTTTTTTTTTGTAGAGACAGAGTCTCACTGTACCGCCCTCGGTAGAGTGCCGTGGCGTCACACAGCTCACAGCAACCTCCAACTCCTGGGCTTACGCGATTCTCTTGCCTCAGCTTCCCGAGTAGCTGGGACTACAGGTGCCCGCCACAATGCCCAGCTATTTTTTTGTTGCAGTTTGGCCGGGGCCGGGTTTGAACCCGCCACCCTCGGCATATGGGGCTGGCGCCCTACTCACTGAGCCATAGGTGCCGCCCAAACATAAAAACATTTTTAAAAGAAAAAAAAACCAGAACTGTCAATAAAGAATTCTATACACAGCAAAACTATCCTTTTAAAATGGAGGTAAAAAAGCCATTTCACAATACACAGAGACTGAGATAGTACCTTTCAAAAAGAAGTACACTAAACACTTTTTTCTTCTTCTGCATCACTTTTATTACCTTCTTTTGTGTTATGAAACTGTTTTCTTGTGAACCATTTAAATCCCTTATTTATATTTTTGCTATTTTTTTGAGCTTTTCTTATTGATTTCTCTGAGGATTATGATACGTAGCTTACACTAAAACTACGTATCATAAGGCAATGACACTGCATAAAATAGATAGATCCCAGTCTCTGGTATCTATCACTATAATCTCTACCTCCATATGATCAATGTTTTTAGCTCCTATACATGAGTGAGAATGCAGAACACAGGAAGTGTTTAGGCTAAAAGGAAATGACACCAGATAGTAACTTGAATCCACAGGAAGACACAACTAGGACTAGTAAAAGCAATTATGTAGGTAAACATAAAAGGGAGTATACACACATTTATTTATTTGTTTTAAATAGAAACTACATAAAATAATTTAAATTCTTTATTTTTGGCTTTACAGCATATTAAGGTGTATATATACTACATTAATAGCACAAAGGATGGGGAGTAAAATTTCCTTGTTACTAAAATTTATTTATAGTTACCTAGATTATTTTAAGTTGACATACATACTATAATCCTCAGAGCAATTAATAAAAAAGCTCCAAAAATTATAGCAAAAATATAAATAAGGGGTTTAAATGGTTCATTAGAAAATGGCTATATAACACAAAAGAAGCTAATACAGGTGATGCAGAGGAACAAAAAAGTCAAGGGATATTAAAATAAATTGAGCCAGATAAAAATCCATTTGTATCTTTAAGGCAAATGTACATGGTTAAGCAATCTAATAAAAAGATAGATAAAGAATATGACATAGGATAAAAAATAGATTTCTAGGATATGGCATCTATAATGATGGAAATGCACATTTTAACATTAAGACATAAATAGTTTAAATGAATAAAGAATGAAAAAAATATGCAATGCAAAGAACCATAAGAAAGATGAATTAGCTAGACTGATATCTAACACAAAACAAAATAGACTTCATGAAAAAAGTTACCACATGAGAAAAAGGGACATTTTATAATGACAAAATAATTATAAGATATAATAATTATAAACACATACACATCTGACAACAAAATTCTCCCCAGTTCACTCTAGGAGGCTGGTATATGACATCAAACAAGACAAACACATCATAATAAAAGAAAACTTCAATCTAATATCCCTTATGAATATTTCTATATATCATTTATATCAAATATATATTCATATTTTCATAATATAGATGTAAAAGACCTTGACAAAATGTTAGCAAATTAAACTCATCAATATAAATAGAAGGTTTTATTCCAGGAATGCAACAGTGGTTTAATAACCAAAGATCAATGTAATATACTATAGTACATTAATTTAATAATATATTGTGTAGATTAAAAAACAAAAACTACATGATCATTTCAATACAGCAGAAAAAGCATCTGACAAAATCCAATACCCATTCATGATAAAAACATACACATACACACATACCTCAACCAACCAGCAAAAGAGAATTTTCTTAAACTGATAGAGTATTTACAAAAACCAAACCTAACATCATATTTAATGATTAAAGATTGAATGCCTTCTCCTAAGATCAGGAACAAAACAAAGATGTTCACTCTAGTCACTTCTATTCAACATTGTACTGGATCTTCTAGCCAGGGAAGAGTGGGCAAAGAAAAGAAAGAAAAGGCATCTGGATTGTGTAGGGAGCAAAACTATTCTTTATGGAATCCTAAATGAGAAAACCCAAAAGAATACAACAACAGATACACACACACACACAATTAGAACTAATAATTCTATTCAGCAAGGATACAAAATCAACATAGAAAGGTCATTTGTATTTCTATACTCTGGGGAAAAGATCAGAAAGTGGTATTGTAAGAATAATTCACAACAACAATAAAAAGAATAAAATAGGAATAAATATAACCAGAAAAGTAAGACTTTTACACTGAAAACTATAAAACATTGCTGAGTGAACTTAAAGGTCTAAATAAGTCTTCTATGAATTTCAAGTTTTCAAGCTTACAGATTAAAAAATGTAATGCTGTTAAAGATGGCAGTACTCCCAAAATTGATGTATGGATTCAGTGCAATCTCTACCAAAATGAAAGCAGGATCATTTATAGAACATGAAAAGCTGATCTTAACATTTACAAGGAAATACAAAGAACCCAGAATAGTGAAAGTAATTTTGAAAAAATAGGAACAAAATTTGAGGATTCACACTTCACAATGTAAATACATATTATGAAGCCAGTATTCAAGGCAGTATAGGACTGGTATAAGGATAGAAATACAGACTAATGGAACATAATTGAGAGTTTATCAAGTCTTATATTGGTGATCAATTAGTTTTCAAAAAAGGTTCCAAAGCAATTCAATAGGGAATGGATAGTTTTTCAACAAATGGTGATGGAAAAATTGAATATCTATATGCAAAATTATGAATACATATACTCCTACCTCATAGCATATACAAAAGTAAGTCAAAATGGAGGAGAGCAAGATGGCAGCCGAGTAACAGCTGCCTTGCATCTGGGCACCGTGAGTCTAGGGAGATAGGCTCCAGGCATCTCTGCCTGGTGGGATCTGCCTATCATCACCCCTGAGAGGAAACAGGGAGTCAGTGAGAGACTTCTGGACCCCAATAGGAGGACTAAAACAGTGGAAAACTGGCAAGTGGTGGTGTGTGTTCAATCGGTCTAAACCCATCCGCAACTGTAAGTTCAGTAGCAGCGAGACTGCAAACCAGAAAGGCCTTACCTGTGAACTGTTTTGGTGTCTTTGGACTTGGCACTCAGTTGAACTGCCTTGGGGAGAGCCTGAGCAGGAGTGCTGAGAACTTTGGCCATTGTCTAGGGCGCCAGTCGGAGCCGCAGAACCAGACGGAGCTAACAGTGTTTGGCTGTGGGCCACAGGGAGCCATTGTGAGTGATCTGCCCCAGCAAGCTCTGCCCTCAGGGTCACAGAGCTAGAATTGGGTGGGAGCTGGTAACCTAGCGACTGAGTAGACTAAGGGTGGGGTCTGAGCCACCTTGCAGCCCTAACCCTCAGGGGCAGAGTGAGACCGGTTTTGGCACACTGGGTAAGTGGATAGCCACTTCAGCAGTGATTCCAGCAACAAGCACTTTCCAGGGAAAGCTTCTGCTCAGCAAGTTTACAAGTTCAAAGTGCCTTTTAAGTGGGATGAAGAGAGATTTAGGGTGTCTACCCACTGGGGTTTGAGAAATCAGCAGCCTCCAGTCGTATCAGAACTGTGATTAACATCTCATACCACAGAAGACCATGTGTTGCCCAGACTATATTCAACAACATATACATACTGCTTTGTTTTTGGTTGCTATTTTTTCTGGTTGTTTTTTTGTTTATTTTGATGTTGTTGATGTTGTTTTGTTTTTTAATTTCAACCTTTTCTGTACAGATCTTTTTCTTTCTCAATTTTTCTAGTTTAATTATAATTTCCCATTGCTGCCTTTTTCAATAACTATAATTTCATTTTTGCTAGTGTTTCTACCAATATTATTTGGTTTTTCACCCAATTTTATCCTGTAAAGTTTTCTGTTTGCTTGTTTTGGTTTGATTCATAGCATTTTTGTCTTTCCTCTCTACTTGGTGGAGGTGGGGTACTGTGTCTGATTAGGTTAGCAAAGAGCTGCTGACCTCAAGGGAACCACCTAACTGGGCATCCCAAGAAGGTGGCTTTTTTTTAAGGTTGTGTCAAAGTACCCTACTGTACACCTATATTGCTCTGTCTCCCTCTTTCTGTGCCTCTCTTCTTTTTGTCAATATTCCTTTTACCCACCCCCTCTCCTTTCTCTATTTTTTTTTCCTTTTCACTCAGTCCTCCTTTCCTTCATCCCTTTCTTGCTCTTCAACCTTCTCACTCTTCTGGTCCTGTACCAAAAAAACTCATCAAACCCTTAGTCCACAGGCACAAGAACTTAAAGAGCAAGAGGAAGTGAAAGGAAAATTAGGGCAAGGAAACAGATGAAATAAATCACTCATGAGGAAGAATGAGCAGAAAACTCCAGGCAACATGAAGAACCAGTCCAGAACAACTCCTCCAAGGGACCATGAGGTAGGTACTGCAGAGGATTCCACCTATAAAGAAATGTTAGGAATGACAGAAAGGGAATTTAGAATACACATGATGAAAACAATGAAAGAAATGATGGAAACAATGAAGGAAACTGCTAATATAGTGGAAATTAACCAAAAGGAAATCCAAAAACAAATAAGAGATGAACGATATGAAGAATATAAAAAGGATGTAGCAGAGCTCAAGGACTGAAACAGTCAATTAGGGAACTTAAAGATGCAATGGAAAGTATCAGCAACAGGTTAGACCATGAAGAAGAAAGAATTTCAGAGGTAGAAGACAAAGTTCTTGAGATAACTCAGATAGTAAAAGAGGCAGAAAAGAAGAAAGATAAATCAGAACGTTCACTGTCAGAATTATGGGACTTTATGAAGCGTATAACAACATACGAGTTATAGGAATCCCAGAAGGGGAAGAAGAATGCCCTAGAGGAATGGAAGCCATACTAGAGAATATTATAAAAGAAAATTTCCCAAATATCACCAAAGATTCTGACACACTGCTTTCAGAGGGATATCGGACACCAGGTCACCTCAACTCTAACTGAGCTTCTCCAAGACACATTATGATGAACCTGTCCAAAGACAAGACAAAAGAAAAGATTCTGCAAGCTGCCAGGAGTAAGTGCTAGTTGACCTATAGGGGAAAATCCATCAGAGTGACCGCAGACTTCTCTAATGAAACTTTCCAAGCAAGAAGACAATGTTCATATACCTTTAATCTACTTAAACAGAACAATTTCCAGCCCAGAATTCTGTACCCTGCTAAGCTAAGCTTAAAATTGACAGAGAAATGAAATCATTTACGGATATACAAACATTGAGGAAATTCGCCACAACAAGACCAGCTCTACAGGAAATACTTCAACCTGTTCTGCACACTGACCACCACAATGGATCAGCAGCAAAGTTAAGAACTCAGAAATTAAAGGACAGAACCTAACCTTCACACTGATGCAAAAGATAAAACTAAGCAGTGGACTCTCACAAAATAAGATGAATAGAATACTACCACATTTATCAATTATCTCAATAAATGTTAATGGCTTGAATTCCCCACTGAAGAGACATAGATTTGCTGACTGGATTAAAAAACACAAGCCATCCATTTGCTGTCTGCAAGAAACACACCTGGCTTCAAAAGAGAAATTAAAGCTCCGAGTCAAGGGTTGGAAGACAATTTTTCAGGCAAATGGAATTCAGAAGAAAAGAGGAGTTGCAATCTTATTTTCAGATACATGTGGATTTAAAGCAACTAAAGTCAAAAAAGACAAAGATGGTCACTTTATATTGGTCAAGGGAAAAATACAACAAGAAGACATTTCCATTCTAAATATTTATGCACCCAATTTAAATGCTCTCAGATTCTTGAAACAGATCTTACTCAGTCTGAGCAATATGATATCTGATAATACCATCATAACAGGGGACTTTAACACTCCTCTTACAGAGCTGTACAGATCCTCTAAACAGAAATTAAACAAAGATATAAGAGATTTAAATGAGACGCTGGAACAACTGTGCTTAATAGACGCATATAGAACACTCCATCCCAAAGATAAAGAATATACATTCTTCTCATCACCCCATGGAACATTCTCCAAAATTATCATATCCTGGGACACAAAACAAATATCAACAGAATCAAAAGAATTGAAATTTCACCTTGTATCTTTTCAGATCATAAGGCACTAAAGGTGGAACTCAACGCCAACAAAAACGCTTGACCCCACACAAAGGCATGGAAATTAAACAATCTTCTGTTGAATAACACAGATGGGTGCAGGAAGAAATAAAACAGGAAATCATTAACTTCCTTGAGCATAACAACAATGAAGACACAAGCTACCAAAACCTCTGGGATACTGCAAAAGCAGTTTTGAGAGGAAAATTCATCGCTTTAGATGCCTATATTCAAAAAACAGAAAGAGAGCGCATCAACAATCTCACAAGCCATCTTATGGAATTGGAAAAGAAGAAAAATCTAAGCCTAAACTCAGTAGAAGAAAAGAAATATCCAAAATCAAATCAGAGATCAATGAAATTGAAAACAAAAGAATCATTCAGAAAATTAATGAAACAAGGAGTTGGTTTTTTGAAAAAATAAATAAAATAGATAAACCATTGGCCAGACTAACGAGAAATAGAAAAGTAAAATCTCTAGTAACCTCAATCAGAAATGATAAAGGGGAAATAACAACTGATCCCACACACATACAAGAGATCATCTCTGAATACTACCAGAAACTCTATGCCCAGAAATTTGACAATGTGAAGGAAATGGATCAATTTGGAATCATACCCTCTTCCTAGACTTAGCCAGGATGAAATAGAGCTCCTGAACAGACCAATTTCAAGCACTGAGATCAAAGAAACAATAAAAAAGCTTCCAACCAAAAAATGCCCTGCTCCAGATGGCTTCACACCAGAATTCTATCAAACATTCAAGGAAGAGCTTATTCCTGTACTGCAGAAATTATTCCAAAAAATTGAGGAAGAAGGAAACTTCCCCAGCACATTCTATGAAGCAAACATCACCCTGATACCAAAACCAGGAACAGACCCAAACAAAAAGGAGAATTTCAGACCAATCTCACTCATGAATATAGATGCAAAAATTCTCAACAAAATCCTAGCCAATAGATTACAGCTTATCATCAAAAAAGTCATTCATCATGATCAAGTAGACTTCATCCCAGGGATGCAAGGCTGGTTTAACATACGCAAGTCCATAAACGTTATCCACCATATGAACAGAGGCAAAAATAAAGCTCATATGATCCTCTCAATAGATGCAGAAAAAGCATTTGATAAAATCCAGCATCCTTTTCTAATTAGAACACTGAAGAGTATAGGCATAGGTGGCACATTTCTAAAACTGATTGAAGCTATCTATGACAAACCCACAGCTAATATTTTAATGAATGGAGTAAAACTGAAAGCTTTTCCCCTTAGAACTGGAACCAGACAAGGTTGTCCTCTGTCACCTTTACTATTCAACATAGTGCTGGAAGTTCTAGCCAATACAATTAGGCAAGACAAAGAAATAAAGGGAATCCAAATGGGAGCAGAGGAGGTCAAACTCTTCCTCTTTGCTGATGACCTGATCTTATACTTAGAGAACCCCAAAGACTCAACCACAAGACTCCTAGAAGTCATCAAAAAATACAGTAATGTTTCAGGATATAAAATAAATGTCCACAAGTCAGTAGCCTTTGTATACACCAATAACAGTCAACATGAGAAGCTAATTAAGGACACAACTCCCTTCACCATAGTTTCAAAGAAAATGAAATACCTAAATACCTAAATTTAAGGTATGAAACAATAAAAATCCTCAAAGAAAGCATAGGAAAAACACTGGAAGATATTGGCCTGGGGAAAGACTTCATGATGAAGACTGCCATGGTAATTGCAACAACAACAAAAATAAACAAATGGGACTTCATTAAACTGAAAAGCTTCTGTACAGCTAAGGAGACAATAACCAAAGCAAAGAGACAACCTACACAATGGGAAAGGATATTTGCACATTTTCAGTCAGACAAAAGCTTGATAACTAGGATCTATAGAGAACTCAAATTAATCCACATGCCCATATATCAATGGGCAAGAGACATGAATAGAACCTTCTCTAAAGATGACAGACGAATGGCTAACAAACACATGAAAAAATGTTCATCATCTCTATATATTAGAGAAATGCAAATCAAAACAACCCTGAGATATCATCTAACCCCAGTGAGAATGGTACACATCACAAAATCTCAAAACTGCAGATGCTGGCGTGGATGTGGAGAGAAGGGAACACTTTTACACTGCTGGTGGGACTGCAAACTAGTGCAACCTTTCTGGAAAGAAGTATGGAGAAACCTCAAAGCACTCAAGCTAGACCTCCCATTTGATCCTGCAATCCCATTACTGGGCATCTATCCAGAAGGAAAAAAAATCCTTTTATCATAAGGACACTTGTACTAGACTGTTTATTGCAGCTCAATTTACAATCGCCAAAATGTGGAAACAGCCTAAATGCCCACTAACCCAGGAATGGATTAACAAGCTGTGGTATATGTACATCATGGAATACTATACAGCTATTAAAAAAATGGAGAGTTTGCATCCTTCGTATTAACCTGGATGGAAGTGGAAGACATTATTCTTAGTAAATCATCACAAGAATGGAGAAGCATGAATCCTCTGTACTCAATTTTGATATGAGGACAATTAATGACAATTAAGGTTATGGGGAGGAGGAAAAGCAGAAAGAGGGACGGAGGGAGGGGATGGGGCCTTGGTGTGTGTCGCACTTTATGGGGCAGGACATGATTGCAAGAGGGACTTTGCCTGACAATTGCAATCAATGTAACCTGGCTTATTGTACCCTCAATGAATCCCCAACAATAAAAAAAAAAATATGTAAGTACAATAAAAGCTAGCCTATCCAGAAAAAAAAACAAAAGTAAATCAAAATGAAACAGACACAAATGAAAGACATAAAACTATAAAGCTTTTGGAAGAAAACACAGGAGAAAACTTTCATTATCTTGGGTTAGGCAAGGAGTTCTTAGCTAATACACCAAAAGCACAACTGAAAAGAAAAAAAAAAAACGATAACTTGGACTTTATCAAAATTCAAAATCTCTGCTCTTTAAAAGACACCATTAATAAAATTAAAAGACAAACAATAGACTAGGAGAAAATATTTGCAAGTTATATATGTGATAAGAGTCTAACATTCAAAAGAACTCTTATATCTCAATAATAAGGAAGAAAAGAATCCAAATAAAAGTGGGTGAACTATGTGAGTACACATTTCTCCAAAGAACATATACAAATGTCCAACAAGCACATGTAAAGATGCTCAAGTAGCCTTTAGAGAAATGTAAATCCAAACCATGAGATACTACTCCACACCCACAAGGACTGCTATATTTTTCTTTTAAAATGGGAAATAACAAATGTTGGGGAGGTTGTGGATAAATCAGAACCCTCATACATTACTGGTAGTTCATATAAATGCAATAAATATAAAAAAGTGTAGCCCCTTTGGAAAACAGCTTGGAAAAAGATTAAACATACACTTACTACATATAATATGACCACGTAATTCCATTTCTAGGCATCTACCCAAGAGAATTGAAAACGTATGTCCACCCTAAAACTTTACATCAATATTTATAGCAGCATATTTGTACAATGGAATATTATTCAACTATAAAAAGGATTTAAGTATTGATATATGCTACAACAAGAATAAATCTCAAAAACATTATGTTAAGTTAAAGAAATTAGTCACAAAAGACCATATGTTATATGATTCTATTTATATGAAATGTTCAGAATAGGCAAATCCATAGGCATAGAAAGTAGATTACTGGTTACCTGATGTTGGAAGTAGTAATGGGGTTTGGTTGAAAATAGGCAAGAGAGACGTCATTGATGTGATGGAAATGTCCTACAATTGGATTGCAGTAATGGTTGCACCACTCATTAAATTTACATAAAATCACTTTAAGTGAATTTGATGGCATGTAAATTATTCCAAAATACATTTTTAAACACTCTGTGAAGCAAGAGAAAAAGAGAATGCCCATTTCTTTACTTTGACAACGTAATAGAGATCAGACAGAGGCCATTAGGCCATTACTGGATGTTGCTGCAGCGGTGGTGGTAGTGATGGTAGAGATAGTGGTTTTCCCATGAGAGTTGAGGGTCAAGAAATGATTTGGTCTTTTACAAAATATTAAAAATCCATTAGAAAAGAATGCAGCAACATTTAAGTCAGCAGACTTGAAATTTGGAGTAGCAGTGGAGGCAAAGAGAAGTGGAAGGATGTTTAAAGTATTCAGGATGTAGAAGTGACAAGATTTTGTACTCAGTAGATATAGAGAGTAAGGGTAAGGTGAGAATGCCTCAGACTCAGTGGGATTAAAGTTGAATTCCTGGGGGAGGGAGGGGAACCTATGGTAGAAGGAGTGAGGGCATGAGGCAGATCTCACCTAATGTGCACATTGTGAGGGTGTATAACACGCCCCTGGATGAGGGGCTCTTCTACAAATGGAACTTTATCCTGGAAGTGAGAACCATATAACCTAAAAATTGTACCCTCATATTAATTTGAATTGAGTTTTTTTTTTTTTTTAATAAAGTTGAATTCCTGTTGTCCTCCTAAACTTGCTGTCCTTCCATGCTGTCGGTCTCAGTCTCTGGATCCACATCCTGGCACAGAGTAAGCATTCATTGATTGTCTTTGGAATGAAGAAATAGAGTATGGTGAATAGTGTAAAAATATGGCTAGACAAAGCAGTCACCAAGTCCTGCCAAACAGCCAGTCCTAAACTCACCTTCAAGGTCGGCTCAGCAGATGCCCAGCACAATTTCCCTCTTATGTTTCAGACCATCTGGGAAATCATACAGTCTCTCCCTCACTCAGAAAAACACTCACCTTTAATAGCAGCCACTTCCTGCTGGGACCTCTAGGTGTAGAACAGACTGGGTTTTTTCCAAGAGGCTCTTAATCCAGTAAAAGTTTACACAGGGCAACAGTAGGTGCATGTACAGCTCATGTGAGCATGGGGGATGTTTGGTGCCATAGAAAGGGGCCTCAGTGGTGCCCAACTGGTGGATCTATGTTCAGTTTGCCTCCAAGCAGGAAGACACTGTTCCCAACAAACAGGTTTATTAATCCAGGGGTCCCCAGCCCTAGCCCTGGTGGGCAGAAAACACAGCTGCTAGAAACATCATAGACACAGTGTGACCAGTTTGGATATTTTAGTGCTGTTTTCAGAGTTGACATACAGAACTACTTGTGGTTCCTGATACAAATGCCAACACAAAAAAGTGATTTGATCCAGTCTAAACTTCCAAGAAATAAAGAACTAGGTGGGGCACTCTAAAGAAGCCCCCAAACTAACCCACTCCAGTGAACATTGCCTTAATCATGGCAGTAATAAGATGAAATATAACTTCTTTAAGTATTGTGATAAATGTCAATACTTACTTCTCTGGTAGTTATAAAAATGTAGTATTTTGCATAATATATGGTTACCTTTATCATTATAAGCAGTTTCTTAGTGAGGAGTTGACACCATAATGTTGGTCTATAGTGCTTATAATTCTTGTTTGCCTACACAGTAAAGTTAATGTAAAATAAATTGTATGTAATATTTACTACAGTTGTGTCCTGAAAGGGCAATATCACCCCTAAGAAGCAAGTCTAAAAAACTTACTGTATGGGAGTGTATTATGGATTTTTTTCTAAAATAAGATGGGTCAAGTTTTTCTTTCAGGTATTGTGCATCCAGTTAAGTCATCCAACTCTTTTATCATGAGATTTCTGGTAGGCAGTGTACTATGTCCATTCATCACATAACATTTCAAGTAAAAATTTTGCTAAAATTTGTAATAGTAAAGCATTCACAAAAGCATTCTTCAGTGCTAACATTCAATAGCTTGAACGAAAGTCTTTTCCAGTTTTCAGGTCACTAGGAAGTGTTGGGCGTATCAGGGTTGTTTTCAGAACACAAGAACTTCCTAGGCCAGGTCTGCAGCTTTACTCCAGAGGGGCAGACAAAGGGTAAAATCTGGGCAGAAAACATTACTGGATAATGAAAATGAAAGAAAGTGCTGCAAGATCTAGCAGACAGCTGAGTTCTACCTTTCACTGTCCCGTGGCACACCGAGGTAGGGAAAGAGAAGGGACTCGCTGAAAGCTGGATACCAAGTCAGTGACAGATTCAGGTTGGAAAGTCCAACCGAGTTTAAAACAATGTACACTGGGTGTCATTCCCAACGTGAGCTTGCTGCAACTCTTAACAGCTCTTCCTGAATCCTACGCCCATTTGGCCCCGCGCTGATCTCCAGGCGGACTCTGTCGCGCAACTGGCACAAACCGTGACCACAGCCCTGCGGCAGGGCAGTAGTGGCCTTCTCCTCCACCAAGACTAACGTAAGTACCACTGCCCTATAACCCAGAAGCCTGGGTAGCAACCGCGGCCGCAGCCTGCAGCGCCAGGCATTAATGCAAGCGCCTGGGCAAACCCATCCGTAGCACCCATCCAGGACTTCCCTCCCTCAACCCAAAGACAAGACCCACCTGTGTTGGAGGTCGTGATTCCTAACTCCGCAGAGCATGAGGACTTCCAAGCTAGGAAGGCCTCAGGAGGCTGCCTTGCACCGGCTTTTTCGCTTCTTGCTTCCCCGCCCCCGCCAAGTGTAGGCTGGGCAGTCCCCTCCCCCAGCCGGCTCAGGCCGAGCCCGGAGACTGGAGGCCCCGCCCCTTTCCTTCAGCAGTGCGGTATGGGTGCCTAAGCGGTCCTGAGACCTCACCCGCTGTAACCTAGAGGCTCCAATCCAGAAAGACTGGAAAGAAGCTCTCTTGTCAATCTCCATAATTAAACAGATTTGAAGTCATCGGCGCGGTGGTGCTGGTGGTGGTAGTGGAGAAAAGACTGGCCCATAAAGCTTACAATGCGTGTAAAATCTGGGTCTCCTGCCTGCTATTTCATTGTTTCTCCTGATTGCCCCAGTACACTTCTATTTATGGTGGCTTATGGAGGTTTGCTAGAACTAAAATTCTTCTACTACCCTCACACCACTTTCTTGGACTTATGAACATGGTTTACCACTTACTGCTGGACTCCCATCGATTTACTTGAGCATCTTGAATCCGGGATCCAGGTACACTGCTAAATACAGTGAGCACTAGAAGGGAATAAACCATCAGGAAGGAACACACTTACGCAGGTAAAAATTTAAGAACAATACACATTATAAAGAAGGCACTTGAAAGCCAGGACACAGAAAAAAAAAATTAAGAGCAAGAACAAACAAGCAAATATAATGTATACACATTGAAAAATGGGAAATTGTGCATCATTATACTTGTTACAGATTTAAAGTGTTAGTCTAATGTAAAAGAGTAATGAAGGAAATGGTTTGTAAAAGAATCAACGGAAGACATGGATCCTCTACCTCCATGGAAAACTGTTAGCTCATTATTCTTTTTACTCAATTTAGATATTACCTCCTCTGTGAATCCTTCCCTAGCTTTCCAAGATGGATTTATATTTTTTCCCCTGGGCCTAATATACCCAAGCATACCACTTATTCTGGATTAAAATCTCTCCTTTTTTCATGTTTGTGTCCTCCAATGAACAAGTAACTTCTTGAGAGCAAAAAACTTGTAGTTTTTCATATTTGTTTTCCAAGCTCCTAGGACAGAGACAAGCATCTATATATTTTATAAATATTTGTTGCAAATTGCCTAGAGTAGACAAACAAAAGATCATAGCCAGAATGTAAATTAATGTAAACAGGAAAAACTGAATAAGATGAGAGTCTAGATTTAGTCTGGCTGGAATGCATGCAACAAACACCAATGAGTATCTCCTGTATTCCAGGAACTGTACTGAGTTCTTGGTGTAAAATGATAAAGACCAGATATTGTCTGTGCCCTTATGCTCTTATGTTTAAAGAACAAATAGGAGTTGGCCAAGACGAACAGGAAAAGGGAAAAAAATTCCAGACAGATTTAACACCATGATTCAAGGTCCTATAATAGAAAAGAGCATGACAGTAGCAATTACAGTGAATAAGCTCAGTAAAGTTAAATTGAAATCAACAGATAGAAGATACTCAGAGACAAGATATTGATTGGTACACAAACCAGTTTGAGTCAGTTGCCTTAGTAACAGTAACCAACATTTTTTAAACCTGAACTATGTGCCAAACACTTGGCTAAATACGTATTTTATAAACAAACATTTAAGATAGGTAATATTATTACTTTAAGAATAAGGCAACTGAGGCACAGATAGGTTAAACAATTTTGCTAGGATCACATGGCAGTTAAGTTTCAGACTTCAGATTCAAACTTACATAATCTGGTTCCAAATCCTAGGGCAGGAGCTGTAATAAGAAAAAAATTACAAAGAAGTCTTTTACAAAATATGTTCATTGGTCCAAGGTATTTGACATCTGTAAGAAACCATACTAAGAGCTTCAAGAAACAATATCCTGGACTCAGATATTAATCCTCTAGACATAAGGCTTTGGCACAGACATTGGTCGATATTAGCAGTGGTAGTGGTTTGGTGGGTGATACCATGAAGCAGCAGGGATCTTAACATAAGCCATCAGTACCAAGCCAGAGCAGAGCAGGAAGAAAATAGTAAATTACCTCAGTGATACATTGAGGGGGAGATAGGAGACCATGGACAATGGATTTCACTTTATGACCCCCACTTTCCTTTTACAAACCTATTTCACAGAGCTGTGATGATTAAATGAGACAACGAGTATAAAGCACCTGACCATGCCTGGCACCTAGTTAATGCTCAATGAATGTTGGTTGCTATGAGGCTAGAGATTACTATCATAATGTTTCATTTTAGTGACTGAAGGAGAGGAGGCATAATCAACCAGGGAAAATGTGATTCAGGGACCATTTCAGGAAGGTGACGTGGAATGTCAGATAAATACTGAATGAATGGTGGAAAAAGTTTATGCCCTCTGTTTTGTATCAATTACAAGCTTTGTATCAATTATACCATTTTGTCACTGAATTTTAGTTAGCAGTTGCTGTTAGTAACCAAGTGTTTTAATTGTTTTCTTATTGGTTTCCCTTATGGAGTGTGTGTGTGTGTGTGTGTGTGTGTGCATGTGCATATGTAGCTGCTCATACAGTATATGACACAGAATGAAATTTAAAGAATAATTGTGTAATTAATTAATGGCTGAATAAATAGTAATAAGTACAAATGTGCTAGAATATGAAATAGAAAAAAACAACAGTAGTATCTTGGTCCTTTTATGTTCCAGCCACACTAGCCTTCCTCTGTCCATAGAAAACACCAAACTTGTTTTTATTCTGCTTGCAGAATATAATCTACTCATGCATTTGTTCCTGCCTCAACTGCTAACATTCAAGGCCATGACTTGGCTTTTTTTTCTTAAACGGTCAAATAGTAAATATTTTAGGCTTTATGAGATACAATCTCTGTGTGCAATTACTCAATTCTACCTTCATACAGTGAAAGCAGTCATAGACAATACATAAATAAATGTGCGCATGTGTTCTGATAAAAGTTTATTTACAAAAACAAGCAAGAGGCAGGATTTGGACTGTGGAATATAATTTGCCAGTCCCTACTCTAGGCCAAATTACTACCTTCTCTTTCATGGACTGTTGTGCTGAATGATGTGTGGGAGCTGTCATCTTTGGCTAACATCTATATCTTGCTTGTATCAGCAGTTTAATTGCTCTCTAATCCTATTAATGACCTTAAGAATTCTTGAAATTTATTAAAACCATATATTAATTGTGATTCTGAATTTTGATTTGTCAAAAATGGTTTTTAAAAGAACCAACTACTAGTGAACTTTGAAAGAGCTAAAAAAAGGAAAGAAATAAAATAATAAAAATTATAATGAAAGTAGTAACATTTAGCCAGAAAATAAATATTCGGGACACAGTGCAATGTTGAATTGGCTGAGGCTCTGGTCTATGACAAAAATTCTGCTATGTAATTTATAGAGAAAGAAATGCTAAAACTTTTCAGAAATCATCTATTCCATGCAAGATTTTCCTTACCTAGTGATGGACAAAAACTTATTAAAAGCTGAAAAGTATGCTAATTTGTGTCTATGGATAGGAGCATTTTTTACTCCCAAGAAAACGTGATTCAACACAACCCCAGTGGCCTATACAAATCAGATTTGCAGTGAAGAGGTATTAGTTAAAACTCATTAGTTGAGTAACAAAAACCTACCTGAAATTAAGAAGAAGAAGAGAAAAATGTATGGTGAGATAATAGGATGTCTCACAGAATTCAAGAAAGACTGGAACAATGAAAATTTAAAAAGGACAAAGTACAGTTAGGCCTCAAGAATAATTAAAACCAATGATTTGAATAACATCAAGGCTTTATATGATTCTTTTATCTATACTCTGAATACTTGAAATATGGTTACTGATATCTTGTTAGATTTTCATAGTATAGCTTCAAGCAGTGACCAAGCCAAATCAAGTCCTCTGAAAGGCAGATTCCAATATGGAATTACAAGTTTAGAGCACTGTTGTGGGTAATGACTGAGAAGATACAGAGATGACGAAGTAGGAGTAGGCAGACAACAGTGTAGGTCTGATACTTATAAAAGAAAAGGCAGGGAAGAAGTAATGGATAGGAAGGGCTTCAGGTTACAGTGCAGCTCTACGGAAGTCTCAACCACCCCAAGCAGAAGAAGCTATAAAATTGCTGATTAGAAGAATCCTGCAGTGGGTAGACGCATGGGAAAGGAATGGCTTTGGATTAAGTGATGCAAAAATATTCCAGAAGTATTCTAGCTAGAGACTGTTATCCGACTCCATTCCTCACAGTAGGTGTTGAAAGATCTGAGATGCACTTCCATGGCTGCCAGACATTATGGTCCCATATTCATAAATCTAGGCAGATATTTGTCGGCCAAGTTTGAGTCTGGTTTCTGTCCAAGACCAATCAACTGTAGCTAGGTAAGCAATGTCACATTATACTAGAGGACAATTTTCCTGGAACTGAGGGATTCCCTTGGATGTGGGTCTTTGCTAAAACTACACTAGTATAGGGCAAACTGGGATGGTTGTTTATTCTAGTGGTACCTACGTTAATGGGGGTGTCAGGGACAGTTAAAGCAATTATGTAGAAACCAACTATACAAAAATTTTATTTTACAGCATTGTGTAAAGGAAACTATGTTATAGTGACTTAGGAGAATCTATGCTGATCTGGGGATCTGATACAATTGGTACAATTCACAGAGGAATTTTTTCCTCAAAAATCTCAATGGCTTTATACTTTACTTTTTGCATGCTGACTCTTTTGTGCATTTATACCTGCTTCCTCCATCTGGAATGCTTGTCTCACTGAAACTTCTCTCCCCTCAACCTCTTCCTCACTGTTGGAGAGAAATGCCTCTTCTCCATTGCTTTGTTTCCATGAGGAAAGATTTTTCTAAATGAGGATTAAATTACATAATGAATCTCAAGAACCTATCATAGGGCATGACATAAAACAAGTGCTTGTATCAGTCAGGGTTCTTAGTTGCATGCAAAAGAAACTAAATCTGGGTGATTGAAGCAGAAACGTTTAAGGAAACTATATCAGTGATGACACTGGACTAGCAAGCCCACTATTACAAAAATTACAAAACTGCATAAAATGTGCAAGGAAACTGTTTATAGGTACTGAACAATAGTCAACACATGATTATAATCCTCAGGAAAAGAGAAACTCACAAATTAAGCCCCAAGGTTGCCCCAGCTCTTTGCCTGGTGACACTTTTTGGACCCTAGAATTAAGAGATACCCCGTTCCCCCGAAAATAAGACATCCTCCGAAAATAAGACCTACTTACAGGAAAGATAAGACGTCCCCTGAAAATAAGACCTAGCGCGTCTTTGGGAGCGCACCTTAAAATAAGATACTGTCTTATTTTCAGGGAAACAGGGTAGATTCTAAGGTGAGCTTGGAATCGCATTAAGAGGAGGAGGCAAAGATCAGAGTTCTGGATAGATGAAGCAGTTGAAATCTGTGGAGCAAGGCATCTGAGAAGACAAATCTGTTCAGATGTTGAGGGAGGTAGGCAAACATATGTTGTGGGATTTCCACCAAAATTTTAAAAAGAGAAGAGTTACAGAACTTACACTTCTTGATTTCAAGAATTACTATAAAGCTATACTTATCAAAGAGAGTGGGATTGAAGTAAGATATAAAAAATAAATGAATGTAACAGATAAGAATCCAGTAATCGACCTACACATATATGGTCATTTTTTTGCCTCAACTTTTTATTTTTAAATGATTATAAATTCATATGGAGTTGCAAAAAACTCAGAGAGACCTCATGTACCCTTTGTGCAATTTCCCTAATGGTAAAATCTTGCATAACTCTAACACAATATCAATCAAAAAAATTGACATTGTTACAATTCACAGAGGATATTCAGATTTCATCAGTTACACATATATATGCATGGATAGTTATATGAAACATTATTACATGTGTAATTTCATATAATGACCACCACAGTTAAGATACAGAACATTTACATCACATGAGTTCCTTCATGTTGTCATTTTATAGCCACACTCAGTTCCCACCCTTTCTCCTACCCAACATATAGCAGCCACTAATCAGTGGTTTATCTCTATAAATTTGTCATTTCAAGAATGTTATATAAATGGAACCATGCAATATGTAACCTTAGGGACTGGCTTTTTTCCACTCAGTTTAATTCGCTTGAGATCTTTGTAAGTTATGTATATTAATAGTTCTTTCTGTTTTATGCTGTGTAGTATTCCATGGTATGTATATATGAGAAT
This sequence comes from Nycticebus coucang, assembly GCF_027406575.1. NCBI lineage: Eukaryota > Metazoa > Chordata > Mammalia > Primates > Lorisidae > Nycticebus > Nycticebus coucang. The sequence goes on from NC_069804.1 coordinate 186,885,719, forward strand.
TTTTTTCTTTTTTGTGTGTGATTTTTTTTTTTTTGGCCGGGGCTGGGTTTGAACCCGCCACCTCCGGCATATGGGACCAGCGCCCTATTCCTTGAGCCACAGGCGCCGCCCATATATGAGAACTTTTTTAACCATTAACCCATTGAAGAACATTTTACTTGTTTTCAATATTTTGCTATTGTGAATGACGCTTCTATGACCATTCACATACAGTTATTTTGTGGGAACACAATTTTTTTTTTTTTTTTTTGTAGAGACAGAGTCTCACCGTACCGCCCTTGGTAGAGTGCCGTGGCGTCACACGGCTCACAGCAACCTCTAACTCTTGGGCTTACGCGATTCTCTTGCCTCAGCCTCCCGAGTAGCTGGGACTACAGGCGTCTGCCACAACGCCCGGCTATTTTTTTGTTGTTGCGGTTTGGCTGGGGCTGGGTTTGAACCCGCCACCCTCGGTATATGGGGCCGGCGCCCTACCCCTTTGAGCCACAGGTGCCACCCGGGAACACAATTTTTAATTTTTCTAGCCTAAATGCTGAGTAATACAGTAGCTGGGTTATATGCTAGCTGCATATTTAATATTTTAAGAAACTGCCAAACTAGCTTCCAGAGTGGCTGTACTATTTTACATTCTCACCAGAAATACTTCATATATGAGAGATCCAGGTATTTTGAGTTGCCAGTATTTTTTATTTTAGCTATTTTTTATTTCAGCGATTCTGATAGGTCTGTAGTGATATTTCATTGTGTTTTTTAAGTAAAATATGATTTATTCATGTTAGAATACTATCAAGTCCTTAAAATGAATGAACATATCCAAATGTATAAATTTTAAAAACATGATGTTCAGTGAGCAAGCCAAGTTTCTCAAGGATAAGTACAGCATACTATTTATGTAACCTTTAAAGGAGAGGGGCAAATGGCAGGACTACATCTATGGTGCATATTGCAAGGGCACATGTCTAATCTATTAAATATAGAGTATAAATGTCTTAACACAATAATTAAGTAAATGAGGTGAAGGATATATTAACTAGTTCAATATAAGCATTCCTAATTGTATATAAAATCAGCACATTGTACCCCATAAATACATTAATGTATACATGATCTATGTGTTTATGATGTAATAAAAAATATAAATATAAAAACCACAAATCAATGTGACATATTATTTATGAACATTTTCAAAGTTAGTAAAAGTATAAAAACATAGAAAAATGTGTCAATCTAAGCTAAGTGGCTTTCTTTAGTGTGGGAAGGAAGGCAAAGGACTTGATTCAAACTTAAGTCTGACTCCTAAACCAGTGCAGCAATGCTAAAATATGCCATATAGATTCCCTAAAAACCAATACAGTTTTTACTGTGAATAAATAAATTCTCTCCAAATACCAGGAATAATGGAGTGATCCTAATGGTCAAGGCCCCTTTCAACATCTTCTGAGCGTCACTTGCTGCTTGAAAAATATAATTACCCCCATACTAATGTACTATTTTCCAGGGTGAAGGGTGCATTGGCCTTGACTCAACTCATTGTTTGGAAAGAGTGGATGAAAGCACTCAAGTCCAGTGCTGGGAGCATGCTCCAGGTTCCTAAGCCTATTGATAAGAGACAGACACTATAAATAAACAGGGTCAAAATTTGTGGGCCATGACTCTATAAGATCTCAGATATGGGTTAATATCCCTTGAAGGTTCTGAAAAGCTAACTGACTGGCTAATTGATACAAGCTCAAATCCTCAAAATAGAGGCCTATGATTGCACAATCCTTAAAGTAAGCCCAAATACCCTACAATTCCCTACAACTAGGACAAATATAGCTCATTGTGGTTTTAATTAGCCTTTATCAGATGGCTAATGGTATTGGACATATTTTAATGTGCTTATTTCCTGTCTGGATATCACCTTCAGTGAAAGATCTTTTCGTGTCTTTTGCTCATTTTCTACTTGTATTATTTGGTACATTCTTACAGTTGAGTTTTGAGAAGTCTTTATATATTTAAGATGCTAACCTTTTGTTATATTTGTTGTTTACCAATATTTTCTGGTACTCTGTTCCTTGTCTTTTCTTCCTCTTAAGAGGGTATTACATGTCAAATCTATTAAGTGTAGAGTATAAATATCTTAACACAATAATTAAGTAAGTGAGATGAAGTCTATGTTAACCAGTTTGATGTAAGCATTCCAAATTGTATATAAAATCAGCACATTGTACCCCATAAATGCATTAATGTATACAGTTATTTCATTAAAAAACAAAGTAAAAGCTTTTGATTTTGATGAAGTCCAATTTGTCAACTTTTTTAAAACCATTTTTTAAATTAAATCATAGCTGTGTACATTAATGCAATCATGGGGCACCATACACTGGTTTTATATACCATTTGACATATTTCCATCACACTGGTTAACATAGCCTTCCTGGTACTTTCTTAGTTATTGTGTTAAGACATTTGTATACTACATTTAGTAAGTTTCACATGTACCTCTGTAAGATGCCCTGTAGGTGTGGTCCCACCAATTACCCTCCCTCCGCACATCCTTCCCTCTCCCCCATCCATCCCCCTCCCCTCCCCCCTTTCCCTATATTCTTAGGTTATAATTGGGTTATAGGGCTGAGTACATTGGATACTTTCTCTTCCATTCTTGAGATACTTTGCTAAGAATATGTTCCAGCTCCATCCATGTAAACATGAAAGAGGTAAAGTCTCCATCTTTCTTTAAGGCTGCATAATATTCCATGGTGTACATATACCACAATTTGTTAATCCATTCATGGGTCAATGGGCACTTGGGCTCCTTCCAAGACTTAGCAATTATTAATTGGGCTGCAATAAACATTCTGGTACAAATATCGTTGTTCTAATGTGATGTTTGGTCTTCTGGGAACTAGTAGAGGAATTGTAGGATTGGATGGCAGGTCTATTTTTAGATCTCTAAGTATACTCCAAACATCTTTCCAAAAGGAACGTATTAGTTTGCATTCCCACCAGCAGTGTAGAAGTGTTCCCTTTTCTCCACATCCACGCCAACATCTCTGGTCTTGGGATTTTGTGATATGGGCTAATCTTACTGGAGTTAGATGATATCTCAAAGTAGTTTTGATTTGCATTTGTCTGATGATTAAGGATGATGAGCATTTTTTCACATGTCTGAAGGCCATGCACCTATCTTCTTCAGAGAAGTTTCTCTTCAAGTCCCTTGCCCAGACTGAGATGGAATCACTTGTTCTTTTCTTGCTAATATGTTTGAGTTCTCTGTGGATTCTGGTTATTAAACATTTGTCAGAGACACAACCTGCAAATATCTTCTCCCATTCCGAGGGCTGTCTGTTTGCTTTACTTACTATGTTCTTGGCTGTGCAGAAGCTTTTTAGTTTGACCAGGTCCCAGTAGTGTATTTTGATGTTGCTTCAATAGCCCAGGCATGGGGGTCCTCCTCATAAAATATTCGCCCAGGCCGATTTCTTCAAGAGTTTTCCCTGCACTTTCTTCCAGTATTTTTATAGTTTCATGCTTTAAGTTTAAATCTTTAATCCAGTGAGAGTCTATCTTAGTTAATGGTGAAAGGTGTGGGTCCAGTTTCAGTCTTCTACAGGTCGCCAGCCAGTTCACCCAGCATCATTTGTTAAATAGGGAATCTTTTCCCCACTGAATGTTTTTAATTGGCTTGTCAAAGATCAAATAATGGTAAGTAACTGGGTTCATCTCTTGGTTCCCTATTCTGATCCATACATCTACCTCTCTGTTTTTGTGCCAGTACCATGCTGTTTTGATCACTATCGATCTATAGTATAGTCTGAGGTCTGGTAGTGTGATTCCTCCTGCTTTGTTTTTATTTCTGAGTGATGTCTTGGCTATTCAAGTTTTTTTCTGATTCCATACAAAACGAAGTATTATTTTTTGAAGATCTAAAGTATGACAGTGGAGCTTCAATAGGGATTGAATTAAATCTGCAAATTCCTTTGGATAGTATGGACAATTTAACAATGTTCATCTTCCCAGGCATGAGCATGGTATGTTTTTCCATTTGTTAACATTTTCAGCTATTTCTTTTCTCAGAGTTTCATAGTTCTCTTTACAGAGGTCTTTCATGTCCTTTGTTAGATAAACTCCGAAATATTTCATCATCTTTGGCACTACTGTGAACGGAATGAAGTCCTTTACTGTTTTCTTCAGCTTGACTATTGTTGGTATATATAAAGGCTACTGATTTATGAATGTTGATTTTGTAACCTGAGACATTGCTGTAATCCTTGATCATTTCTAAGAGTTTTGTAGTAGAATCCCTGGTGTTTTCCAGATATACAATCATATCATCTGCGAAGAGCGAAAGTTTGATCTCTTCTGACCCTATATGGATACACTTGATCGCCTTTTCTTCCCTAATTGTGATGGATAAAACTTCCATTACAGTGTTAAAGAGCAGTGGAGACAATGGGCAACCTTGCCTGGTTCCTGATCTGAGTAGAAATGATTTCAATTTAACTCCATTCAATATGATATTGGCTGTGGGTTTGCTGTAGATGGCCTCTATCAGTTTAAGAAATGTCCCTTCTACACCAATTTTCTCAAGTGTTCTGAGCATGAAGGGATGCTGGATATTATCAAAACTTTTTCTGTATCAATTGAGAGAATCATATGGTCTTTTTTTTTTTATTTGTTTATATGCTGAATTGTATTTATAGATTTATGTATATTGAACCAGCTTTGAGACCCTGGGATAAAACTGACTTGATCATGATGTATAATTTGTTTGATGTGTTGCTGGATTCTGTTTGTTAGGATCTTGTTGAATATTTTTGCATCAATATTAATTAGTGACATTGGTCTATAATTTTCTTTTCTTGTTGGGTCTTTTCCTGGTTTGGAGATCAAGGTGATGTTTGCTTCATAGAATGTGTTGGGTAGTATCCTTATTTTTCTATATTTTGGAAAAGGTTGAGTAATGTAGGTACTAGTTTATTTCCTAAGGTTTGCTAGAATTCTGACATGAAGTCATGTGGTCCCAGGCTTTTCTTTTTCTGGCTAAGTCTTGAAAGGTGGCGTGCATCCAAGTATTGGTCAATTTCCTTCAAATTTTCATATTTCTGAGAATAAAGTTTCTTGTAATATTCATTAAGGATTTTTTAAAATTTCTGAGGAGTCTGTTGTTATTTCATCTTTGTCATTTCTGATTGATGAAATTAGAGATTTTGCTCTTTTTTTCCTGCTGAGGTTAGCCAAAGATTTATCTATTTTATTGACCTTTTCAAAAAACCAACTTTTTGATTCATTGATCTGCTGTATAATCCTTTTTTTTCAATTTCATTTAATTCTGCTGTAATTTCAGTTATTTATTTTCTTGTACTGGGTTTGGGGTTGGAATGGTCTTCCTTTTCCAGTTGTTTGAAATGTCCCATTAAGTTGTTAACTTCCTCTCTTTCCATTCTCTTGAGGAAGGCTTGCAGTGCTATAAATTTCCTACTTAGGACTGCTTTTGCAGTACCCCAGAGGTTCTGATAATTCGTGTCTTCATTGTTGTTTTGTTCCATAAATTTGGCAATTTCCTTCTTAATCTCGTCTATGATCCAGCTATCATTCAACATAAGGTTATTTAACTTCCATGTTTTTGTATGAGTGCACAGATTCCTGTTGTTACTGAATTCAAATTTTATTCCATCGTGGTCTGAGAAGATGCAAGGAATAATTTCTATTTCTTTAAATTTACTGAGGTTAGACTTGTGAACTAAGATGTGATAGATTTTGAAGTATGTTCCATGGGCTGATGAGAAGACTGTGTATTCAGTTTTGTTGGGATGAAATGTTCTGTACGTGTCTGTTAAATCCAAATGGTTAAGTTAAATCTAAAATTTCTTTGCTCAGCTTCTTATTGGAGGATCTATCCAACACTACCAAAGGAGTGTTAAAATCTCTGACTATTATGGAGCTGGAGGAAATCAAGTTGCTCATGTCTGTTAGAGTTTCTCTTATAAATTGAGGAGCATTCTGGTTGGGTGCATAAATATTAAGAATTGAAATCTCATCATATTGAGTATTACCCTTAACAAATATGAAATGATGCTTATCCTTCCTTCCTTTTGTTGGTTTAAAGCCTATTGTATCTGCAAATAGAATTGTAACACCTGCTTTTTTCTGATTTCCATTTGCCTAAAATATAGATGACCATCCCTTCACCCTGAGTCTATATTTATCTTTTAAGGTAAGAAGAGATTCTTGTATGCAGCAGATATCTGGCCCAAGTTTTTGTATCCAGTCAGCCAAACTGTGCCTCTTTAGAGGACAGTTTAAGCCATTCACATTAATGGAGAATATTGATAAGCCTGGTAGAATTTTGGATGTCAAGTTTTTCGAAATTCCAGTGGACATTTTTAATCCTTTCGCCACTGTGGAAGTTCAAGTTTGATCAATGGTTTCTGATTGAGTATACTTTTGTGGTGGAGGATTGCACTGGTCATTATGGAGGATAGACCTGAGAATATCCTGCAGTGCTGGTTTGGTTATGGCAAATTTCTTCAACATGTGAATGTCATGAAAGTATTTAATTTCTCCATCATAAATGAAACTCAGTTTAGCTGGATACAGGATCCTGGGTTGAACGTTATTTTGTTTTAGGAGATTAAAAGTCGATGACCACCCTCTTCTAGCTTGAAAGTTTTTACCAGAGAGATCTAGTCATTCTATTATGCTTCCCTTTGTAGGTTATGGTTTTCTTATGTCTGGCTGCTTTCAGAATTTTCTCCTTCACATTAACTTTAGTAAAGTTAATTATGATGTGCCTGGGGGATGTCTTATTCGGGTTGAGTCGTGCTGGGGTTCTGAAACTGGTATCTAAATTTCAGAATCTCTTGGCATGTCTGGAAAATTCTCTTTCATAATTTCATGGAGAAGAGCCTCTGTGCCTTGTGAAGCCACTTTGTCACCTTTAGGGATTCTTATGAGGCAAATGTTAGTTTTCTTCGAAGTATCCAAGAGCTCTCTGAGAGAATGATCTGTTTTTTTCTCTCCATTTCTCTTCCTCCTTGAGAGTTTGAGTGTGTTCAAAAGCTTTGTCTTCAATGTCAGAAATCCTTTCTTCTCCTTGGTCTACTCTGTTACTGAGGGATTCTACTGTATTTTTCAGATCTTTGAGGGCTGCAAATTCTTGCCTCAATGTATCAAGATCTTTGGCGATTTTGTCTTTAAATTCGTTGAATTCTTGAGACAACTTTTGAAATGTTCCTGGAATTTTTAATTCCAACTTTTTCTCTGTTCTATTAATCTTGTTTGCAATCCAAATTCTAAATTCAATTTCTGACATCTTGGCCATCTGTTTATGAATGGGATCTTTAATTGTGTCCATCATATCTTTCCTTGGGGTGGGGTGGGGGGTCGATATACTCTAGTTATTCTTATTAGCAGAGTTTTCCTGCCGATTCTGCCCCATGATTATTTTACACTGTTTGACTAGATGAGCTGATAAAAAGAACTTAGGTCGCTCCAGGAGTAGTGCTCAATCAGCCCTTTGCCCAAAAGCTGGGACTGGTGTCTGTACCTTTTCCCTTGGAGCTTTGCTGAAGATCCATACAGTTCTATGTCCTGAGAAATTGGGGACCTGCTTGGTGTGGTGGGGCTAAGTGGCTCTGTCTCATTTTCAGATGGTCTCTGTCCTATCCTAACAGTGAATAAGTTACTCTGGGTTGAAGTCTCAGCTATAGAGAAATACCAGCAATTAAGTCTCCCCACCCCCCTACTGGCAACAATTGGAAAAGGAAAATCAAACCTTCCCACAACAACACACCAAGGGTACCACTTGGATAGTCTTCGGGTGATTGGCCCAGTTCAAGAGTTCCAAATCAATTGTCTCAGTCAGTATCTGTCTCAGGTGGGAGAGTTTAAAAGGTCTCTGGCAACTAGATTGCAGGGGTCTGCTGACAACTCAAATATGACTTGCTCTGGTACTCTGTGAGGTCATAAGGACCCACCCAGCAAATAGATTAGTCTGGGAAGGTTGATGCCTCCTTCCCCACCTTGCACCTCTGCCACACCTAGTCACTGATAACCCCACCGGGCTATGACCCAGTTGCTTCCAATGAGCAGATACTCAAGGGGTTTGCACCTGCCTGAATGACAGGAAGATCTATGTCTCCTCAGGCAGGCCGCTGCTCTCTGTCACTATCTGGCAGGTGGAGGTGAGGCCTGACAATCTTGGGTGCTTAATGGAGGCTGGGGTGGTTCACTCAGTTCCAGCCCTGCCCCTGATTGATGTTGCTGACAGAACAAAACAACTTTGCAGAATTTCTTTCTGTTCCGACTATATTACCCTGGAGATCAGACACTGTTTAAGTTCACTGAAACTGTGACTCAGGCCTGGTCTGTGTTGCTGCCCTGTCTTGGCTGCAGTTTGTATTGGGGTGGCACGGTTAGCTGTTAGTTCCAGCCTTTGCTTGCCTTCCTTTGTCTCAGCTATGATCCCCTGAGGGCCAGTGTGTCTTAGGCTCAGTAAAGCGGTCATCTGGATCAGCCCCGCCATGAAAGTCTGCAGTCTCTGTGCGTGAGTGTATTCTAGTCCCCACACTCAGCCCAGGCTGGTACCACCTCAGGCAAACCCTTTACTCATGGGGCCTGAGTTTCCATCCCAGATCTGTTTGCCAGTGGCTGCCAGTGGTTGGCCAGAGAGACAGGGTGTGTAACTCCAGAATATCCAGGGGTGAGCCCTATTTTTGATGCTGTGGCTGCCGCTCGGTGCCTCGGGGCACCACAGCTCCTGTATGGTTCCCTCTCAGCTGACCATCCTCTCCTTACCCCTATGCTGCAGAATCAGCACTGACCAGCAGCAGTCCATGCCTCTTGAGAAAATACCCAAGAATCTGGACTCCTGGGGGACAGGCCTCCAGACCTCAGAGTGAGAGTGGAGGGGAATACTTGGGGTTCAGAATTGCAGATAGAGAATATATACAGTTTTATGCCTGGCAGGAGAGCACCATGGCACCCTAGTAGGGGACGTAGGTCCAGTTTTTAGAGGGTCTCTCCCATGGGATAAAATGGGAGGACTTTTGAACTCTTCTCACTTGTTTGTATGGAGTACTGTGGGGCATTCTCACATGGGAGGGGACTCCCATCTGCTTGGTGATGGATTTTGTACCTTTTGTTTGTGTCCTTGGGGTCGCAGCTCACCTCAGCAGGGTTGATGTGCGTTCTTCAACTTTCTCTCTTGGCTCAGCTCTAATCCACCAGGTTACTTGCTGAACTTCTGTCCTTTAACTCTCCTTCTAGACGGGAGCCTCTGTGGAAAGTGGAAAGCTGGCTTCAGTCAGCCATCTTGCCTCCGCCCCTTATCAACTTTTTAATGGATTGTGCTTTAGATGTCAAGACTCAGAAAACTTTGCTGATTTTCTCATTTTATTTTCCAAAAAGTTGTATAGTTTTTTGTTTTGTATTTAAGTCCATGATCTATTTTCAGAGACTTTTTGGTAAAGTGTGAAACAGGTTGAGGTTCATATTTTTGCTTATGGATGTTCAGTTGCTTCAAGACCATTTAATTGCTTTTGCACCTTTGTCAAAAATCAGTTGGACATATTTGTGTGCATCTAATTCTGCTCTTTTTTTTTTTTTAAAGGCAGAGTCTCACTTTGTCGCCCTCCATAGAGTGCAGTGGCATCACAGCTCACAGCAACCTCCAACTCCTGGGCTTAGGTGATTCTCTTGCCTCAGCCTCGTGAGTTTCTGGGACTATAGGCACCCACCACAATGCCTGGCTATTTTTTGTTGCAGTTTGGCTGGGGCCAGGTTCAAACCTGCCATCCTCAGTATATGGGGCTGGCACCCTGCCCATTGAGCCACAGGTGCTGCCCTAATTCTGTTTTTTTTTTTTTTTTAATTTGGTTCCATTGACCTACGTGTCTAACCTTCTGCCAATACGACATACCACACTATCTTGGTTACTTCAATTAATTTTTTACAAAGTCACCAATGCAAAAAAGGTCACCAATGCCATTGAATAGGGAAAGAGAGTTTCTTAAACCACTGAATATTAAAGAAAATGAACCTCAAACTTTTCCTTATACCATACATCAAACTCAATTTAGGATAAATGATAGACTTAAACCAGGCGTCCTCAAACTTTTTAAACAGGGGGCCAATTCACTGTCCCTCAGACCATTGGAGGGCCTGACTATAGTTAAAAAAACAAACAAACAAACAAACAGACAAAAAAACTATGAACAAATTCCTATGCACACTGCACATACCTTATTTTGAAGTAAAAAACAAAATGGGAACAAATACAATTCACACTGCTTCATGTGGCCCGCAGGCTGCAGTTTGAGGACGCCTGACCTAAAAATTTCATAAATTTTACAACTATGAAACATAAGAAGAAAATGTGGGAGAATATCTTTATGACCTTGTTAGACAAGTTAGGCAAATGTTTCTCAGAATAGGAAAAACATCATTAATCATAAAAGAAAAAAGTGATAAATAAGACTTCAGCAACATTAAAAGCTTCTTCACATCAAAGACATGAAAATGAAAACAGAAGCCATGGTCTGGAGGGGAAATATTCACAATACATATATCTTTAAAAAGTCAGGTGTATATATAAAACATAGAAATCTTAAAATCAATAATAAAAATGCCAAAAAAAAATTAGAAATGGGCAAAAGAAACCTACATTTTACAAAAGAAGACTGATGAATGGACAATAAACACATGAAAAATATTCAGCATTACTTTTAAACTGAAGGAAAAGTAAAGACAAAGGCAAAGACAAAGCAGTTCACAAAGTACAATGTATAATATTTCAAAGAAGTATTGATGAGGCTATGGAACATTTTGATCTCTCATATATTGATGATGGCAAAATAAAATAGCACTATTGCTGTAGAAAACTGGTTAGCAGATTAGTGCAATGTCGAACATATGCCAGGTATAGTAGCTGTCACTTATAATCCTAGCACTTTGGGAGACCAAGGAAGGAGGATCACTAGAATCCAGGGGTTCAAGACCAGTCTGAACAGAGTAAGAACTTGTCTCCACAAAAAGTAAAAAGAAAAAATTAGCCTGGAATGGTGTCATGTGCCTGTGGTTCCAGCTATACAGGAGGCTGAGGCAGGAGGATCATTTGAGCACAACAGTTTGAGGTTGGAGTGAGCTATGATGCCACTACTCTCCAGCTGGGTGACAAAGTGAGATCCTGAATCCTAAAAAAAAGTTAAACAACAGCAACAACAAAAATTGAACACATGCTTTCCACATGACTCAGCAATGCCACCCCTAGGTATTTTCCCAAGAGAAATTGGAATTTACAGCAGCTTTATTTGTAATAGCACCAAACTGCAAAAATTCGAACCAGGCAAATGGAAAAACTGTACATCCATAAAATGGAACACTGTTCTACAAAACCATTAAGGAGGAACCAGTACCTATGTTACTCAACCTTTTCCAACACATAGAAAAAGGAATACTTCCCAACACATTCTATGAAGCAAATATCACCCTGATCCCCAAACCAAGAAAATACCCCAAAAGAAAAGAAAATTATAGGCCAATATCTCTAATGAATATTGATACAAAAATATTCAATAAGATCCTAGCAAACAGAATCCAGCAACACATCAAACAAATTATACACCATGACCAAGTGGGTTTTATCCCAGTGTCTCAATGCTGGTTCAATATATGTAAACCTATAAATATAATACATCACATAAACAAAATAAAAAACAAAGACCATACGATTCTCTCAATTGATACAGAGAAAGTTTTGATAACATCCTGCATCCTTTCTTGGTCAGAACACTTAAGAAAATAGGTATAGAAGGGACATTTCTTAAACTGATAGAGGCCATCTACAGCAAACCCACAGCCAATGTTATATTGAATGGAGTAAAATTCACTCAGATCAGGAACCAGGCAAGGTTGCCCACTGTCTCCACTGCTTTTTAACATTATAATGGAAGTCTTAGCTATTGCAATCAGGAAAGAGAAGGTGATCAAGGGTATCTATATAGGGTCAGAGAAGATCAAACTTTCACTCTTCACAGATGACATGATTGTATATATGGAAAACCCCAGGGACTCAACTACAAAACTCCTTGAAGTGATCAAGAAATACAGCAGCGTCTCAGGATACAAAATCAAGACTCACAAATCACTAGCTTTTATATATACCAATAGTCAAGTTGAAAAAATAGTCAAGGACTCTATTCCTTTCACAGATGTGCCAAAGAAGATGAAATATCTGGGAGTGTACTTAACAAAGTATGTGAAAGATCTCTATAAAGAGAACTATGAAACTCTGAGAAAAGAAATAGCTGAAGATGTTAACAAATGGAAAAACATACCATGCTCGTGGCTGGGAAGAATCAACATTGTTAAAATGTCCATACTACCCAAAGCAATCTGCAGATTTAATGCAATCCCTATTAAAGCACCACCGTCATACTTTAAAGATCTGGAAAAATTATTACTTCATTTTATATGGAAACAGAAAAAAACTCAAACATCCAAGACATTACTCAGAAATAAAAACAAATCAGGAGGAATCACACTACCAGACTTCAGACTATACTACAAATCTATTGTTATCAAAACAACATGGTATTGGCACAAAAACAGAGGTAGATATATGGAACAGAATTGAAAACCAAGAGATGAACCCAGACACTTATTGCCATCTGATCTTTGATAAGCCTATCAAAATATAAATTGGGGAAAAGATTCTCTAACAAATGGTGCTGGGTGAATTGGCTGGTGACTTGTAGAAGACTGAAATTGGACCCACACCTTTCACCACTAACAAAAATTGACTCTCACTCAATAAAAGACTTAAACTTAAGACATGAAACTATAAATATTCTTGGAGAGAGTGCAGGGGAAACACTTGAAGAAATTGGCCTGGGAGAATATGAGGAGGACCCCCTGGGCAATTGAAGCAATATCAAAAATACATTACTGAGATATAATCAAACTAAAAAGCTTCTGCACAGCCAAGAACACAGTAACTAAAGTAAGTAGACAGCCCTCAGAATGGGAGAGGATATTTGCAAGTTATGTTCCTGACAAAGGTCTGATAACCAGAATCCACAGAGAACTCAAACTTATTAATAAGAAGAGAACAAGTGATCCCATTTCATTTTGGGCAAGAGACTTGAACAGAAGCTTCTCTGAAGAAGACAGGTGTATGGTCTACAGACACATGAAAAAATACTTATCATCTTTAATCATCAGAGAAATGCAAATAAAAACCACTTTGAGCTATCATCTATCTCCAGTAAGAGTAGTCCACATAATAAAATCTCCAAACTACAGATGTTGGCGTGGATGTACAGAAAAGGGAACACTTTTGCACTGCTGGTGGGAATGCAAGCTAGTATGTTCCTTTTGGAAAGAAGTTTGGAGAACACTCAGGGATCTAAAAGTAGACCTGCCATTTGATCCTGCAATTCCTCTACTGGGTGTATATCCAAAAGACCAAAAATCACTTTGCAACAAAGATATTTGCACCAGATTGTTCACTGCAGCTCAATTCATAATTGCCAAGTCATGGAAGAAGCCCAAGTGCCTATCAACCCATGAATGGATTAATAAATTGTGGTATATGTGTACCATGGAATATTATGCAGCCTTTAAAAAGATGGAGACTGTCTCTTTTATGTTTACATGGATGGAGCTGAAACATATTCTTCTTTGTAAAGTATCTCAAGAATGGAAGAAAAAGTATGCAATATACTCAGTACTTTTATGAAACCAATTTATAATTACTCACACTTTCTTATGAAAGATCACAACTATAGCCTAGGATGAAGGAGAGAAATGGAGCGGGTATGGGAGGAGTGGGGAGAAGTTTGATAGAGGGAGGGTAAATGGTTGGACCACACCTACAGAGCATATTGCAAGGGTACAAGTCAAATCTATCAATAGAACATAAATGTCTTAACACGATAATTAAGTAAATAAGGTGAAAGCTACGTTCATTGGTTTGATGTAAGCACTACAAATTGTATAAAATATCAACACATTGTACCCCACAAATGCATAAATGTATTCATGATCTATGTGTATATGACTTAATAAAAAGAAAAAATGGAACACTAATCACTCATATAAGAGAAATTAATTGCTCAAAAGCAACAAATATGGTTGAATCTCAAAATTATTATGCCTAGCTAAAAAAAGCTAGATATGAAAGAATACACATTGTGTAACTCAATTTATATGAAATTCTAGAAATTAAAAAAATATGCTGATAGAAAGCTGAATAATGATTTCTTGGGGTAGAGAGGATACCTATTTACTGAAAAGAGGAATGATGATAATGCTCTATATCTTAATTGTGATGTTGGTTACACAGTTCATACGTTCGTCAAAACTCATTGATCTATACAGTCAGGATCTATACATTTAACCGTGTATAAAATATACATCAATAAAACTTAAGTTAGAAAAAAAGATATTGGTAGCAAACAGAATCACCATGAGGCATGAAGAACTAGGCATAATGCTAGGTTTCTAGGACCAACCACAAAAACTTCAATGGATGCCACTTCTATGCTGAAAACTCAATCTGGAAGCTATTATTACTGCTCAGAGAGAGAGCATGCATACCAGAACAGACAAGGAAAGCTAAGTTTTGTGATCAAATTCTGTCACTATCATTATCTTCAGTTTAGTTATTCTCCTTATGTGATTTTAAATAATTTTAATAATTTTAATAATTTTTAACCTTTGTTTTAGTACACATTTCATGCATGTCTTATATTATAAATGGCTTAAATCTATTATGGATTTAAGTCAAGAAATGCATAAAACATTGAAATATAACATATTCTGGTAACCAAACTGTATTATGTTTTCTCACATTACCTATTACTTCTTTTCAGTTTTACTGATTGTGAGGCAAAGACAAATCTAGCTTTTAATCCTGTCCCCTGCATTGCCCATTCAACCTTTCTTGGATTTTCCTTGGTTCTACCACTTCCACACTTCCATGAGTTTCCTTTTCCCTAGATTAGATACTTGGTTTTTCTCATAAAGTGAGTTAGACTGCCAACAGAAAAAATTATATCTTCAGGAATCTGGAGGCCAAGTTCCCAAATGGTATTCTCTTTACTGTGGGAGTCAGGATGATATCTGCCAAGGTCCTCTCATTCCAGTATGGTCAAAGATTTATTTGGACATAGAGCAGATGAGGGATCTTCAATAGAAACCTATCAATGCATAAGAAGTATATTTGTTGGGGCTCAGAAAACAGTACCCCCTAAATGAAGACCTCATTCTATTTTATCCATAGAAACTAGAATCCCCCTTGCTAAAGGTGGGTCATAGAAACCAGAACCCCTTTTCCCCAAAGCCTGCCATAAAACCAAAAATTATTGTGAAAAATCTGTCCATAAAGAAATTATATGACCTACCTTGCTTGACTTTAGGTCCAGAAGTAAGGAATGCATGCTCAGAGAGGTCAAAAAGCTCCAAGAATACAGGCCTTTCTGAGTTTCCCCACTAACTCTATTAGCATTAGATCATATCCTTTTTATCCAATCATATTTCTACATGGCTGTTTATGCTTTATTGAGCCTAAGCGTGGAAATGGACAATTTACTCTGTATCTTTGGGTCTTCATTATGAAGGCTCCCATGTATACACGTTAAATAAATTTGTATGCCTTTATTTCTATTTTTAAAAAAGAAAATAAAAGATTTATTTGAGCTCACAAGGTATTACCATCAGTGCTTGGCTCAACTTCTCTAATATGACTGACTTCTTGGACTAGAGATTCAATGTCCCTGGGGCCTCATAGAAGCTCAAGGCATTCAGAGGACTTTTAATTTATACCTTATCTTATTCCACAAAATCTATACATCTGAGAGAGGGACCTTTCCAACAGAGAAGTGCAGGAGAACCCCACCCCAGGTAAAATCAGCACCTGCAATTGGAGTGGGAACTCCATGCTATAAAATCAGTGTTAACTATATATCTTTCACCTGTATAATTTGTCTTAATCAGACTTTGATTTCCATAATTCACTGTCTCAGGAAATTATTCTGTCTATAATCCCTCATCTTGTCTAGATCTTAATATTTTTACTGTGTTGTCAGCCAACTCCAATTTCATTCTGTAATGGAACCCTGATATAAGCCTATTCATGGTGATGCCTAGGGCATGACTTTGCACTGCAGGCAGAAAATGCTGCAGTTCTGGCTGAAAGCAGTACTTATAAAAATTTATACAAGTCAAGAATTAGAAGAAGAGGAAACAATAATGTGGATCATCACAGTGTCCTGGAAATGACCCTGATAGGTTGAATTAGAACACACATATATTTCCAGGATTCCCTCTCCAGTTCTAACTAAAACAAAATTGGGTCTGATTAATATCAATAATATTTTTAAGGTTATAAATTTCCTTCTAAGCATCGATTTAGCTATGATGATATATTTTTATTGTCTTTTAGTTCAATATAGTGTAAAATTCCTATGGCTATTTCTTCTTGGATCCTTGAGTTATTTTTGAATCTTCTTGCTTAAATTTCAAACATGTAAATGTTTAGCTATTTAAAAAAAATTGAGCTTAATTGAATTATGAGTTGATTTATGACCCAGAATATGTTCAACTTTTATAAATGTTTCATATGTACTTGAAAAATATGTATGTTCTACAATAGTTGAATGCAGTGTTCTGTATATGTTAATTAGGTCAGGTTTGTTAATCCAGTTGCTCAAATCCTCTACATACTGAATTTGGTGCTCTTCTGCAGTAGCCACACAGAGTAGTGTACTACTTTGCTCTCCCTTTAGGGAAGTATCTACCACAAAAAGTGCACTTAACTTAAAGCCTTCAGTTGCAGCAATCTAGGGATGTGAAAAACTTATGGAAGGCCATATTCTTTCTGCCTGAGCAGTTCCCAGCCAAAAACTGAGCACTAACTATGAGAATACTGGAGGCTGGCTCTTTCTACCTTTTTTTTTTTTTAATCTTCTTACAACTTGACTTTTTATTTTTTGCTTTTTGAGTATTTTTTTTTTCAAATTAATACGAAGGTACAATTTTTAGGTTACATTGTTCTCACTTCCAGGGTTAAGTTTTATTTGTAGAAGAGCCCCTAACTCAGGGGACATGTTATACACCCTCACCCTGTGCACATTAGGTGAGATCCTGCCTCCTTCCCTCCCTCCTTCATCCAAATGTCCTCCCTCTCCCCTGTCCTGCTTCCATCTACCCCCAAATTGCACTATAATGGTGTTTTATTGTTCTTACGAGCATGTACTTGTTTATATATTGATTTCATGTTAGTATGGAGTACACTGGATATTTACTTTTCTATTCTTGTGATAATTTACTAAGAAGAATGTATTTCAACCCATCCAGGTGAATGTAAAAGATGTAAAGTCTCCATCTTTTCTAATGGCTGAATAATATTCCATGGTATACATATACCACAGTTTATAGATCCATTCATGGGTTGATGGGCACTCAGGTTGCTTCCACGACTTGGCAATTATGAATTGAGCCACAATAAACATTCTAGTGCAAATGTGTTTGTAGTAAAATGACTTTTGTTCTTCTGAGTAGATACCTAGTAATGGGATTGCAGGGTCAAATGGAAGGTCTACTTTATATCTTTGAGGATTCTCCATACTTCTCTCCAAAAATGCTGTATTCATTTGCAATCCCATCAACAGTGTAAAAGTGTTTCCTTCTTTCCACATCCACACCAGCTTTTTTTTTTTTTTTTTCAAATTACCATGAGGGTACAATTTTTAGGTTACTGTTTTGGACTTTCTGATGTGGGCTAATCTTGCTGGGGTTAGATGATATCTTAGGTGGTTTGATTTGCATTTGTCTGATGATTAAAGACGATGAACATTTTTTCATGTGTTTCTTGGTCATTTGTCATCCTCAGAGAAGTTTCTGTTCAAATCTCTTGCCCATTTATAGAGAGGGTTGTTTGCACTTTTCTTATTGTTTAATTTGAGTTCTCTGTAGATTCTAGTTATCAGGGCTTTGTGAGATTCATAACATGCAAAAATCTTCTCCCCTTCCGAAGGCTATCAGTTTGCTCTGTTTGCGGTATCCTTAGCTGTGCAAGAGCTTTCAGCTTGATCAAGTCCCGGTTATTTATTTTTTGTGTTGTTGCAATTGGTAGGGGGATCTTCCTCATAAAGTTTTTTCCCAGGACAGTATTTGCAAGTGTTTTCCCCACACTCTCTTCTAGAATTTTATTGTTTCATGTCTTAAATTTAAATCTTTTATCCAACAAGAATCAATTTTTATCAATGGAGAGAGGTGTGGGTCCAGTTTCAGTCTTCTACATGTAGATAACCAGTTCTCCCAGCACCATTTGTTAAATAAGGATTCTTTTCCCTATCGCATGCTTTTGTTAGGCTTATCAAAGATTAAATTATGAGATGTGGCTGGGTTCCTCTAGATTCTCTATCCTATTCCATAGATCTATGTCTCTATTTTTGTGCCAGTACCATGCTGTTTTAATCATTGTAGCCTTGTCATATACTTGAAATTTGACAATGTGATGCCTCCATATTTATTTTTATTTCTACGAACTGTATTTTCTATTTGTGTTTTTTTATGGTTCCATATGAATCGAAGTACTATTTTTTCAAGTTCTTTAAAGTATGACATTGGTACTTTGATGGAGATTGCATTAAATTTATAGATTGATTTGAGTAGTATGGACATTTTAACAATGTTGAGTCTTGCTAGCCATGAGCATGGTATGTTCTTCCATTTGTTGACATCTTCTGTTATTTCCTTTCTCAAAGTTTTATAATTCTCTTTATAGAGATCTTTCACATCTTTTGTTATATATATTCCCATGTATTTCATCTTCTTTGGTGATACTGTAAAAGGAATAGAGTCTTTGATTTTATTTTTGGCTTGAAAATTGTAGGAATATACAAAGGCTACTGGTTTGTGGGTATTAATTTTGTACCCCAAAACACTGATATATTCCTTGGTTATTTCTAGGAGCTTTGTAGTTCAGTCCCTGGGGTTTACCAGGTATAAGATCATGTCGTCTGCAAAGAGGGAGAGTTTGACCTCCTCTCTCCCCATTTGGATCCCTTTGATCTCCTTCTCTTGCCTGATTGTGACAGCTAGGACTTCCAACATTATGTTAAATAACAGTGCAGACAGTGGGCATCCTTGTCTGGTTCCAGACTTGAGTGGAAATGCTTTGAGTTTTACTCCATTCAATATGATATTGGCTATGGACTTGCTGTAGATAGCCACTATCGGCTTGAGGAATGTTCCATCTAAGCCTATTTTCTTGAGTGTCTTTGTCATGAAAGGATGCTGGATATTGTCAAAGCCTTTTCTACATCAATTGGAAGAATCATATGGTCTTTATTTTTGGTTCTATTTATATGATGTATTATATTTATAGATTTGCATATGTTGAACCTACCTTGTGTCTCTGGGATAAAAACCATTTGATCATGGTGTATAACTTTTTTAATGTGTTGTAGTATTCTGTTTGCTAATATCTTGTTGAATATTGTCACATCAATATTCATTAATGATACTGATTTATAGTTTTCTTTTTTTTTTTGTTGGGTCCTTTCCTGGTTTGGGGATCAGGGTGATATTTGCTTCATAGAATGTGTTGGAGAGGATTCCTTATTTCTCTATGTTTTGGAAAAGTTTATGCATTATAGGAACTAGTTCCTCTTTGAAGGTTTGATAGAATTCTGGTGTGAAACCATGTGGTCCAGGGCTTTTATTTTTTGGGATATTTTGTATAATTGATGCTACTTCAATACTCGATATTGTTCTATTCATGATTTTTTTTTATTTTTAAATCATAGCTGTGTACATTAATGCAATCATGGGGCATCATACACTGGTTTTATAGACCGTTTGACACATTTTCATCACACTGGTTAACATAGCCTTCCTGGCATTTTCTTAGTTATTGTGTTAAGACATTTATATTCTACATTTATGTACACCATGGGATATTATGTAGCCTTAAAGAAAGATGGAGACTTTACCTCTTTCACGTTTACATGGATGGAGCTGGAACATATTCTTCTTAGTAAAGTATCTCAAGAATGGAAGAAAAAGTATCCAATGTACTCAGCCCTACTATGAAATTAATTTATGGCTTTCATATGAAAGCTATAACCCAGTTATAACATAAGAATATGGGGAAGGGGGAGGGGGGAGGAAAGGGGGAGGATGGGTGGAGGGAGGGTGATTGGTGGGATTACACCTGCGGTGCATCTTACAAGGGTACATGTTCTATTCATGATTTCTAAATATTTCTGAGTTTTAGAAGGTATTGTGCTTCCAAATATCAGTCCATCTCCTCTACATTTTCATATATCTGGGAATAGAGGTTTTTTTTTGTTTTTTTTTAGTAATTGTTGAGAATCTATTATATTTCTGTGGCATCTGCTGTTATTTCCCTTTTATCATTTCTGACTGTCATTAGTAGAGATCTTACTTTTCTGTTTCTGGATAGTCAGGCCCCAGGTTTATCAATTGTATCAATCTTTTCAAAGAACCAACTTGTTTCACTGATCTTCTGAACACATCTTTTGTTTCATATTTCATTTAGTTCTGCTCTCATTTTAGTTATTTCTTTGCTATTGTTAGGTTTAGGATTAGATTGTACTTCCTTTTCTAGTTGTTTGAGATGGCTAATTAGGTTGCTGACTTGCTCTCTTTCTGTTTTCTTGATGAAGGCATCTAATGCTATAAATTTCCCTCTAAGGACTGCCTTTGCAGTATCCCAGAGGTTTTGATAGTTTGTGGCTTCATTATAATTTTGTTCCAGAAATTTAATAATATCCTTCTTGATATTATCCATGACCCAGCTGTCCTTCAGTGTAAGGTTATTTAGTTTCCATGATTTTATTTCAGTATGAAGATTTTGTTGCTGTCGAGTTCAACTTTTATTTCACGATGGTCTGAGAAGATACAGGGTGTAATTTCTGTTCTTTTGAATTTGTTGAGGTTCGCCTTGTGACCTAATATATGACCAATTTTGGAAGATGACACATGGGCTGATGAGAAGAATTTGTATTCAGTTTTATTAGGATAAATTGTTCTATAAATATCTGTTAAGTCCACTTGTTCTAGGGTCTCATTTAAGTCCATTATTTCTTTGTTTAGTTTATTTTTGGAGGATCTGTCCAATACCACCAATGGGGTGTTAAAATCTCCAACCATTATAGTGTGGGAAGAAATCATATTGTTCAGGTTAGTTTGGGTTTGTTTTATAAATCAAGGAGCATTCATATAAAGTGCACAGATGTTAACTATTGAAATCTCTTCATGGCAAGATGGCAGCCGAGTAACAGCTTCCTTGCATCTGGGCACTGTGAGTCTGGGCAGATAGGACTCCAGGCATCTCTGGCTGGTGGGAACTGCCTATCATCACTCCTATGAGGATACAGGTAGTCAGCGAGAGACTTCTGGATCCCAAGAGGAGGACTAAAACAGTGGAAAACTGGCAAGTGGTCGCGTGTGTTCAATCCGTCTAAACCCGCCCACAACTTCCACAGGCACAAGAACTTAAAGAGCAAGAGGAAGTGAAAGGAAAATTAGGGCAAGGAAACAGATAAAACAAATCACTCATGAGCAAGAATCAGCAGAAAACTCCAGGCGACATGAAGAACCAGTCTAGAACAACCCCACCAAGGGACCATGAGGTAGCTACTGAAGATGATTCCACCTGTGAAGAAATGTTAGGAATGACAGAAAGGGAATTTAGAATACACATGTTGAAAACAATGAAAGAAATGATGGAAACAATGAAGGAAATTGCTAATAAAGTGGAAAATAACCAAAAGGAAATCCAAAAACAGAATCAAATAAGAGATGAACGATATGAAGAATATACAAAGGATATAGCAGAGCTGAAGGAAATGAAACAGTCAATCAGGGAACTTAAAGATGCAATGGAAAGTATCAGCAACAGGTTAGACCATGCAGAAGAAAGAATTTCAGAGGTAGAAGACAAAGTTCTTGAGATAACTCAGACAGTAAAAGAGGCAGAAAAGAAGAGAGAGAAAGCAGAACGTTCACTGTCAGAATTATGGGACTTTATGAAGCATTCCAACATACGAGTTATAGGAATTCTAAAAGGGGAAGAAGAATGCCCCAGAGGAATGGAAGCCATACTAGAGAATATTATAAAAGAAAATTTCCCAAACATCACCAAAGATTCTGACACACTGCTTTCAGAGGGCTATCGGACCCCAGGTCGCCTCAACTCTAACCGAGCTTCTCCAAGACACATTGTGATGAACTTGTCCAAAGTCAAGACAAAAGAAAAGATTCTGCAAGCTGCCAGGAGTAAGCGCCAGTTGACCTACAGGGGCAAATCCATCAGAGTGACCGCAGACTTCTCTAATGAAACTTTCTAAGCAAGAAGACAATGGTCATCTACCTTTAATCTACTTAAACAGAACAATTTTCAGCCCAGAATTCTGTACCCTGCTAAGCTAAGCTTCAAAATTGACGGAGAAATCAAATCATTTACGGATATACAAACATTGAGGAAATTCGCCACAACAAGACCAGCTCTACAGGAAATACTTCAACCTGTTCTGCACACTGACCACCACAATGGATCAGCAGCAAAGTAAGAACTCAGAAATCAAAGGACAGAACCTAACCTCCACACTGATGCAAAAGATAAAACTAAGCAATGGACTCTCACCAAATAAAACGAATAGAATACTACCACACTTATCAATTATCTCAATAAATGTTAATGGCTTGAATTCCCCACTGAAGAGACATAGATTGGCTGACTGGATTAAAAAACACAAGCCATCCATTTGCTGTCTGCAAGAAACACACCTGGCTTCAAAAGACAAATTCAAGCTCCGAGTCAAGGGTTGGAAGACAATTTTTCAGGCAAATGGAATTCAGAAGAAAAGAGGAGTTGCAATCTTATTTTCAGATACATGTGGATTTAAAGCAACTAAAGTCAAAAAAGACAAAGATGGTCACTTTATATTGGTCAAGGGAAAACTACAACAAGAAGACATTTCAATTCTAAATATTTATGCACCCAATTTAAATGCTCCCAGATTCTTGAAGCAGACCTTACTCAGTCTGAGCAATATGATATCTGATAATACCATCATAACAGGGGACTTTAACACACCTCTTACAGAGCTGGACAGATCCTCTAAACAGAAATTAAACAAGGATATAAAGGATTTAAATGAGACCCTAGAACAACTGTGCTTGATAGACACATATAGAACACTCCACCCCAAAGATAAAGAATATACATTCTTCTCATCACCCCATGGAACATTCCCCAAAATTGATCATATCCTGGGACACAAAACAAATATCAACAGAATCAAAGAATTGAAATTTTACCTTGTATCTTCTCAGACCATAAGGCACTAAAGGTGGAACTCAACTCTAACAAAAATGCTCGACCCCACCCAAAGGCATGGAAATTAAACAATCTTCTGTTGAATAACAGATGGGTGCAGGAAGAAATAAAACAGGAAATCATTAACTTCCTTGAGCATAACAACAATGAAGACACAAGCTACCAAAACCTGTGGGATACTGCAAAAGCACTTTTGAGAGGAAAATTCATCACTTTAGATGCCTACATTCGAAAAACAGAAAGAGAGCACATCAAAAATCTCACAAGAGCTCTTATGGAATTGGAAAAAGAAGAACAATCTAAGCCTAAACTCAGTAGAAGAAAAGAAATATCCAAAATCAAATCAGAGATCAATGAAATTGAAAACAAAATAATCATTCAGAAAATTAATGAAATAAGGAGTTGTTTTTTTGGAAAAATAAATAAAATAGATAAACCATTGGCCAGACTAACTAGAAATAGAAAAGAAAAATCTCTAGTAACCTCAATCAGAAATGATAAAGGGGAAATAACAACTGATCCCACAGAGATACAAGAGATCATCTCTGAATACTACCAGAAACTCTATGCCCAGAAATTTGACAATGTGAAGGAAATGGATCAATATTTGGAATCACACCCTCTCCCTAGACTCAGCCAGGAAGAGATAGAGCTCCTGAACAGACCAATTTCAAGCACTGAGATCAAAGAAACAATAAAAAAGCTTCCAACTAAAAAATGCCCTGGTCCAGATGGCTTCACTCCAGAATTCTATCAAACCTTCAAGGAAGAGCTTATTCCTGTACTGCAGAAATTATTCCAAAAAACTGAGGAAGAAGGAATCTTCCCCAACACATTCTATGAAGCAAACATCACCCTGATACCAAAAACAGGAAACGACCCAAACAAAAAGGGGAATTTCAGACCAATCTCACTCATGAATATAGATGGAAAAATTCTCAACAAAATCCTAGCCAATAGATTACAGCTTATCATCAAAAAAGTCATTCATCATGATGAAGTAGGCTTCATCCCAGGGATGCAAGGCTGGTTTAACATACGAAAGTCTATAAACGTTATCCACCATATTAACAGAGGCAAAAATAAAGATCACATGATTCTCTCAATAGATGCAGAAAAAGCATTTGATAAAATCCAGCATCGTTTTCTAATTAGAACACTGAAGAGTATAGGCATAGGTGGCACATTTCTAAAACTGATTGAAGCTATCTATGACAAACCCACAGCTAATATTTTACTGAATGGAGTAAAACTGAAAGCTTTTCCTCTTAGAACTGGAACCAGACAAGGTTGTCCTCTGTCACCTTTACTATTCAACATAGTGCTGGAAGTTCTAGCCAATAGAATTAGGCAAGACAAGGAAATAAAGGGAATCCAAATGGGAGCAGAGGAGGTCAAACTGTCCCTCTTTGCTGATGACATGATCTTATACTTAGAGAACCCCAAACACTCAACCACAAGACTCCTAGAAGTCATCAAAAAATACAGTAATGTTTCAGGATATAAAATCAATGTCCACAAGTCAGTAGCCTTTGTATACACCAATAACAGTCAAGATGAGAAGCTAATTAAGGACACAACTCCCTTCACCATAGTCTCAAAGAAAATGAAATACCTAGGTATATACCTAACAAAGGAGGTGGAGGACCTCTATAAAGAAAACTATGAAATCCTCAGAAAGGAAATAGCAGAGGATATTAACAAATGGAAGAACATACCATGCTCATGGATGGGAAGAATCAACATTGTTAAAATGTCTATACTTCCCAAAGCAATCTACCTATTCAATGCCATTCCTATCAAAGTACCTACATCGTACTTTCAAGATTTGGAAAAAATGATTCTGCGTTTTGTATGGAACCGGAAAAAACCCCGTATAGCTAAGGCAGTTCTTAGTAACAAAAATAAAGCTGGGGGCATCAGCATACCAGATTTTAGTCTGTACTACAAAGCCATAGTGCTCAAGACAGCATGGTACTGGCACAAAAACAGAGACATAGACACTTGGAATCGAATTGAACACCAAGAAATGAAACTAACATCTTACAACCACCTAATCTTTGATAAACCAAACAAGAACTTACCTTGGGGGAAAGACTCCCTATTCAATAAATGGTGTTGGGAGAACTGGCTGTCTACATGTAGAAGACCGAAACTGGACCCACACCTTTCCCCACTCACAAAAATTGATTCAAGATGGATAAAGGACTTAAACTTAAGGCATGAAACAATAAAAATCCTCCAAGAAAGCATAGGAAAAACACTGGAAGATATTGGCCTGGGGGAAGACTTCATGAAGAAGACTGCCATGGCAATTGCAACAACAACAAAAATAAACAAATGGGACTTCATTAAACTGAAAAGCTTCTGTACAGCTAAGGAGACAATAACCAAAGCAAAGAGACAACCTACACAGTGGGAAAGGATATTTGCATATTTTCAATTAGACAAAAGCTTGATAACTAGGATCTATAGAGAACTCAAATTAATCCACATGAAAAAAGCCAACAATCCCATATATCAATGGGCAAGAGACATGAATAGAACTTTCTCTAAAGATGACAGACGAATGGCTAACAAACACATGAAAAAATGTTCATCATCTCTATATATTAGAGAAATGCAAATCAAAACAACCCTGAGATATCATCTAACCCCAGTGAGAATGGCCCACATCACAAAATCTCAAAACTGCAGATGCTGGCGTGGATGTTTAGAGAAGGGAACACTTTTACACTGCTGGTGGGACTGCAAACTAGTACAACCTTTCTGGAAGGAAGTATGGAGAAACCTCAAAGCACTCAACCTAGACCTCCCATTTGATCCTGCAATCCCATTACTGGGCATCTACCCAGAAGGAAAGAAATCCTTTTATCATAAGGACACTTGTACTAGACTGTTTATTGCAGCTCAATTTACAATCGCCAAAATGTTGAAACAGCCTAAATGCCCACCAACCCAGGAATGGATTAACAAGCTGTGGTATATGTATACCATGGAATACTATTCAGCCATTAAAAAAAATGGAGACTTTACATCCTTCCTATTAACCTGGATGGAAGTGGAAGACATTATTCTTAGTAAAGCATCACAAAAATGGAGAAGCATGAATCCTATGTACTCAATCTTGATATGAGGACAATTAATGACAATTAAGGTTATGGCGGGGGAAGCAGAAAGAGGGATGGAGGGAGGGGGGTGGTGCCTTAGTGTGTGTCACACTTTATGGGGGCAAGACATGATTGCAAGAGGGACTTTACCTAACAATTGCAGTCAGTGTAACTGGCTTATTGTACCCTCAATGAATCCCCAACAATAAAAAAAAAAAAAGTCAAAAAAAAAATAAAAATAAAAAAAAGAAATCTCTTCATATTGTGTGTTTCCCTTGACCAGTATGTAGTGTCCATCTTTGTCTTTCATTATTTTTGTTGTTTTGAATCCAATTGTATGTGCATACAAGATTGCAACCCCAGCTTTTTTTTGCCATCTATTTGCTTGGAATACTGCTGCCCATCCCTTCATCTTGAGTGTTGCTTTATCCTTTAAAGTAAGGTGAGTTACTTGTAGGCAACAGATATCTGGCCTGAAGCCTGAGTTTTTGTATCCAGTCAGCCAGCCTATACCTCTTTAAAGGAGAGTTCATAGCCTGAGATGCTGCTGTATTCCTTGATCAGTTCTAAGAATTTTGCAGTTGAGACCCTGGGGTTTTCCAGGTATCTGATCATATTATCTGTGAAGAGTGAAAGTTTAATCTCTTCTGACCCTATATGGATACCCTTGATTGCCTTCTCTTGCCTGATTGCAATGGTTAGGACTTCCACTACAATGTTAAAAATCAGTGAAGATAATGGACAACCTTGCCTGGTTCCTGATATAAGTGTAAATGTTTTCAATTTTACTCCATTCAGGGAGGTTTGATAGAGGGAGGGTAAATGGTGGGACCACACCTATGGAGCATATTGCAAGGGTACAAGTCAAATCTGTCAAGTGTAGAACATAAATGTCTTAACACAATAATCAAGTAAATGAAGCAAAAGCTATGTTGATTGGTTTGATGTAAGCATGTCATATTGTATAAAAAATCAACACATTGTACCCCACATATGCATAAATGTATTCATGATCTTTGTGTATATGATTTAATAAAAAAAAGGAGAGTTCAAACCATTCATGTTAATTGAGAAAATTGATCAATGTGGCAGAGTTTTTGTCATCTTGTTTTTTAGAAACCCAGGGCTTAATTTTATGACTTTCACCATTATGGAAGCTAAGATTTGTTATTTAATTTCAGGGTAGGTTTACTTTGATTGTGTAC
This sequence comes from Nycticebus coucang, assembly GCF_027406575.1. Classification (NCBI taxonomy): domain Eukaryota; kingdom Metazoa; phylum Chordata; class Mammalia; order Primates; family Lorisidae; genus Nycticebus; species Nycticebus coucang. The sequence continues at coordinate 186,913,393 of NC_069804.1, forward strand.
CCTCCTGTTGATTGTTATGAAGAACGGGTCTGAGTATTTCCTGTACAGCTGGTCTAGTAATGGCAAATTTCCTCAGTGTGTGGATGTCAGTGAAGTATTTTATTTCTCCTTCACAAATGAAACTCAGTTTAGCAGGGTATAGGATCCTGGGCTGGAAATTGTTTTGTTTAAGAAGGTTGAAGATCAACGACCATCGTTTTCTGACTTGGAAAGTTTTAGCTGAAAGATCTGCAGTCATCCTTATACTTTTCCCTTTGTAAGTAATGCTTTTCTTATGTCTGGCCGCTTGCAGAAGTTTCTCCTTCATATTAACATTGGGAAAATCAATTACACTGTGTCTAGGAGATGCTTTGTTTGAATTAAATTGTTCTGGGGTTCTCAAACTATCTACTGTTTGAATTTCTGTGTCTCTTGCAATACTTGTGAAACTCTGCCATAATGTATTGGAGAAGAGAATTTGTGCCTTTAGAACCATCCTCTTCTTCAGGAATACCTATATTTTGGGTGCTTGATTTCTTAGAATGATCTCATAACTCTCTTAGGGAATATTCTGTCCTTTCCCCCCAGTTTTCTGCGTCTTTGAATGCTTGGGATAGTTCAAAAGTCTTGTGTTCTTTAGCTGAGATTCTTTATTTACACTGATCAAATCTCATTCTCAGGGACTCTACTGTATTTTGAAGCTCCCCAAATATCTTTTTCAATCTCTTTCTTTTTCTTTTTTTGAGACAGAGTCTCACTTTGTTACCATCAATATTATTATTTTTTATTCATTTTTTAATTAAATCATAGCTGTGTACATTAATGTGATCATGGGGCACCATAAACTGGCTTCATATACCATTTGACATATTTTCATCACACTGGGTAACATAGCCTTCCTGGCATTTTCTTAGTTATTGTGTTAAGACATTTATATTCTATATTTACTAAGTTTCACATGTACTCTTGTAAGATGCACCATAGGTGTAATCCCACCAATCTTCATCCCTCTACCAATCCTCCCTCCTCTCTCCCTTCCCTCTTCTCCTTCCCCATATTCTTAGGTTATACCTGGGTAATAGCTTTCATATGAGAGCCATAAATTAGTTTCATAGTAGGGCTGAGTACATTAGACACTTTTTCTTCCATTCTTGAGATACTTTACTAAGAAGAATATGTTCCAGCTCCATCCATGTAAACATGAAAGAGGTAAAGTTTCCATCTTTCTTTAAGGCTGCATAATATTCCATGGTGTACATACACCACTATTTATTAATCTATTTGTGGATCGATGGGCACTTGGGCTTTTTCCGTGACTTAGCAACTATGAATTGGGCTGCAATAAACATTCTGGTACAAATATCTTTGTTATGATGTAATTTTTGGTCTTCTGGGTATATGCCTAGTAGAGGAATTATAGGATTGAATGGCAGATCTATTTTTAGATCTCTAAGTGTTTTCCAAACATTTTTCCAAAAGGAATGTATTAGTTTGCATTCCCACCAGCAGTGTAGAAGTGTTCCCTTTTCTCTACATCCATGCCAACATCTATGGTCTTCTAATTTTGTGATTATGGGCTAATCTTACTGGAGTTAGATGATATCTCAAAGTAGTTTTGATTTCCATTTCTCTGATGATTAAGGATGATGAGTATTTTTTCATATGTCTGTAGGCCGTGCACCTGTCTTCTTCAGAGAAGTTTCTGAAGTCCCTTGCCCAGCCTGAGATGGGATCACTTGTTCTTTTCTTGCTTACACGTTTGAGTTCTCTGTGGATTCTGGTTATTAAACCTTTGTTGGAGACATAACCTGCAAATATCTTCTCCCATTCTGAGGGCTCTCTGCTTGCTTTACTTAATGTGTTCTTGGCTGTGCAGAAGCTTTTTAGTTTGATCAGGTCCCAGTAGTGTATTTTTGAAACTGCTTCAATTGCCCGGGGTGGGGGGGATCCTCCTCATAAAATATTTGGCCACACCAATTTCTTTAAGAGTTTTCAAGGGTATTCCCTACACTCTGTTCTAGTATTTCTATAGTTTCATGTCTTAAGATTAAATTTTTTATTATTAAATCATAGCATGTACATTAATGCAATCATTGGACACCATACATTCGTTTTATAAAACATTTGACACATTTTCATCACACTGGTTAACATAGTCTTCCTGGCATTTTCTTAGATACTGTGTTAAGACTTTTACATTATACCTTTACTAAGTTTCACATATACCCTTGTAAGATACACCACAGGTGCAATCCCACCAATCACCCTCCCTCAGCCCATGTCCCCCCTCCCTCCTCTCCCCTTCTCCCTTCTCCCTATTCTTAGGTTATAACTGGGTTATAGCTTTCATGTGAAAGCCATAAATTAGTTTCCTAGTAGGGCTGAGTACATTGAATACTTTTTCTTCCATTCTTGAGATACTTTACTAAAAAGAATATGTACCAGCTCCATCCATGTAAACATGAAAGAGGTAAAGTCTCCATCTTTCTTTAAGGCTGCATAATATTCCATGGTGTACATATACCACAATTTATTAATCCATTCGTGGATCAATGGGCACTTGGGCTTTTTCCATGACTTAGCAATTATGAATTGGGCTGCAATAAACATTCTGGTACGAATATCTTGGTTATGATGTAAATTTTGGTCTTCTGGGTATATGCCTAGTAGAGGAATTATAGGATTGAATGGCAGATCTATTTTTAGATCTCTAAGTGTTTTCCAAACATCTTTCCAAAAGGAATGTATTAATTTGCATTCCCACCAGCAGTGTAGAAGTGTTCCCTTTTCTCCACATCCATGCCAACATCTCTGGTCTTGGGATTTTGGGATATGGGCTAATCTTACTGGAGTTAGATGATATCTCAAAGTAGTTTTGATTTGCATTTCTCTGATGATTAAAGATGATGAGCATTTTTTCATATGTCTGTAGGCTGTGTGCCTGTCTTCTTCAGAGAAGTTTCTCTTCAAGTCCCTTGCCCAGCCTGAGATGGGATCACTTGTTCTTTTCTTCCTTATATGTTTGAGTTCTCTGTGGATTCTGGTTATTAAACCTTTGTCGGAGACATAACCTGCAAATATCTTCTCCCATTCTGAGGGCTGTTAGCTTGCTTTACTTACTGTGTTCTTGACTGTGCAGAAGCTATTTAGTTTGATCATGTCCCAGTAGTGTATTTTTGAAGGTGCTTCAATTGCCTGGGGGGGGTCCTCACCCAGACCGATTTCTTTAAGGGTTTTCCCTGCACTCTCTTCTAGTATTTTTATAGTTTCAGGTCTTAAGTTTAAATCTTTAATCCAGTGAAAGTCTATCTTAGTTAATGGTGAAAGGTGTGGGTCCAGTTTCAGTCTTCTACAGTTTGCCAGCCAGTTCATCCAGCACCATTTGTTAAACAGGGAATCATATCCCCACTGAATGTTTTTAATTGGCTTGTGAAAGATCAAATAATGGTAAGTAGCTGGATTCATCTCTTGGTTCTCTATTCTGTTCTAGACATCTACTTCTCTGTTTTTGTGCCAGTACCATGCTGTTTTGATCACTATCAATTTATAGTATAGTCCGAGGTCTGGTAGTGTGATTCCTCCTGCCTTGTTTGTATTTCTGAGTAATGTCTTGGCTATTCGAAGTTTTTTCTGATTCGATATTAAATGAAGTATTATTTTTTTCAAGATCTATAAAGTATGACAGTGGAGCTTTAATAGGTATTGCATTAAAATTTTATATTGCTTTGGGTAGTATAGACATTGTAACAATGTTGATTCTTCTCAGTCATGAGCATGGTATGTTTTTTCATTTGCTAACATTTTCAGCCCAATTCATAATTGCTAGGTCATGGAAAAAGCCCAAGTGCCTATTGATCCACGAATGGATTAATAAATTGTGGTATATGTACACCATAGAATATTATGCAGCCTTAAAGAAAGATGGAGACTTTACCTCTTTCATGTTTACATGCATGGAGCTGGAACATATTCTTCTTAGTAAAGTATCTCAAGAATGGAAGACAAAGTATCCAATGTACTCAACCCTACTATGAAATTAATTTATGGCTTTCACATGAAAGCTATAACCCAGTTATAACCTAGGAATGGGGGAAGGGGGCAAGGGAGGGGAGGGAAGGGGGAGGTGGGCAAAGGGAGGGTGATTGGTGGGATTACACCTGTGGTGCATCTTACAAGGGTATATGTGAAACTTAGTAAATGTAGAATGTAAATGTCTTAACACAATAACTGAGAAAATGCAAGGAATGCTATGTTAACCAGTGTGATGAAAATGTGTCAAACAGTCTATTAAACCAGTGTAAGGTGCCCCATGATTGCATTAATGTACACAGCTATGATTTAGTAATAATAAAAAAGGAGTTTTCCCTATGCTCTTTCTAGTATTTTTATAGTTTCATGTCTTAATTTTAACTCTTTTATCCAGTGAGAGTCTATCTTAGTTAATGGTGAAACGTGTGGGTCCAGTTGCAGTTTTCTATAGGTTTCCAGCCATTTCACCCAGCACCATTTGTTAAATAGGGAATGTTTTCCCCACTGAATATTTTTAATTGGCTTGTCAAAAATCAAATAACGGAAAGAAGCTTGGTTCATCTCTTGGTTCTCTATTCTGTTCCATAAATCTACCTCCATTTTTGTTCCAGTACTATGCTGTTTTGATCACCTTCAATTTATAGTATAGTCTGAGGTCTGGTAGCATGATTACTCCTGCTTTGTTTTTATTTCTGAGTAATGTCTTAGCTATTTGAGGTTTTTTCTGATTCCATATAAAACGAAGTATTATTTTTTCAATATCTTTAAAGTATGACAATGGAGCTTTAATAGGGATTGCATTAAATCTACAGATTGCTTTGTGTAGTATGGACGTTTTAACAATGTTGATTCTTCCCAGCCAAGAGCATGGTATGATTTTCCATTTGTTAACATCTTAAGCTATGTCTTTTCTTTTTTTTTTTTATTGTTAAATCATAGCTGTGTACATTAGTGCAATCGCCTGTACCATTCTAAGATGCACCACAGATGTGGCCCCACCCATTACCCTCCCTCCACCAAAACATCCCCCCTCCCTTCCCCTTCCTTGGCCCTTTCCCCATAGTCTTGTGCTATAGTTGGGTTATAGTCTTCATGTGAAAGCTATAATTTAGCTTCATAGTACGGCTGAGTACATTGGATACATTTTCTTCCATTCCTGAGATACTTTGCTAAGAAGAATATGTTCCAGCTCCATCCATGTAAACATGAAAGGGGTAAAGTCTCCAACTTTCTTTAAGGCTGCATAGTATTCCATGGTATACATGTGCCACAATTTGCTAGTCCATTTGTGGGTCGATGGGCACTTGGGCTTCTTCCATGACTTAGCAATTATGAATTGGGCTGCAATAAACATTCTGGTACAGATGTCTTTGCTATATTGTGACTTTTGGTCTTCTGGGTATAAACCTAGTAAAGGAATTATAGGATCGAATGGCAGGTCTATTTTTAGGTCTCTAAGTACTCTCCAAACATCCTTCCAGAAGGAACGTATTAGTGTGCATTCCCACCAGCAGTGTAGAAGTGTGCCCTTTCCTCCACATCCATGCCAACATTTCTGGTTTTGGGATTTTGTTATGTGGGCTACTCTTACTGGGGTTAGGTGATATCTCAGAGTAGTTTTGATTTGCATTTCTCTGATTATTAAGGATTATGAGCTTTGTTTCATGTGTTTGTAGATTGCGTGTCGGTCTTCTTTAGAGAAGTTTCTCTTCAAGTCCCTTGCCCACCCTGAGATTGGGTCACATGTTCTTTTCTTGTTAATTCGTTTGAGTTCTATGTGGATTCTGATTATTAGACCTTTATTGGAGGTGTAACCTGCAAATATTTTCTCCCATTCTGAGGGCTGTCTGCTTGCTTTACTCACTATGTTCTTGGCTGTGCAGAAGCTTTTTAGTTTGATCAGGTCCCAGTAGTGTATTTTTGATACTGCTTCAATTGCCTGGGGAGTCCTCCTCATAAAATATTCACCCAGGCCATTTCCTTCAAGAGTTTTCCCTGCACTTTCTTCAAGTATTTTTATAGTTTCATGTCTTAAGTTTAAATCTTTTATCCAGTGAGATTCTATCTTAGTTAATGGTGAAAGGTGTGGGTCCAGTTTCAATCTTCTACAGGTTGCCAGCCAGTTCACCCAGCACCATTTGTTAAATAGGGAATCTTTGCCCCACTGAATATTTTTAATTGGCTTGTGAAAGATCAAATAACGGTAAGTAGCTGGATCCAGCTCTTGGTTCTCTATTCTGTTCCAGACATCTACTTCTCTGCTTTTGTGCCAGTACCATGCTGTGTTGATCACTATGGATTTATAGTACAGTCTCAAGTCTGGTAGCGTGATTCCTCCTGCTTTGTTTTTATTGCTCAGTAATGTTTTGGCTATTCGAGGTTTTTTCTGATTCCATATAAAATGAAGTATTATTTTTTCAAGATCTTTAAAGTATGACAATGGAGCTTTAAAAGGAATTGCATTAAAATTATATATTGCTTTGGGCAGTTTGGACATTTTAACAATGTTGATTCTGTTGGGCCCTGCCATGTGCATGAGGCCTAGTGCAACTTCCCAATCTTGACTAGAAGTAGATCTATTGAGCTACTTCTGCGTAGCAATGACTCAGCAAGGCCCGGCCTGAAACTGCCTCTACCTAGATACAGCCAACATGGCATCATGGCATTGGTCCGACCCTGTTACCACCCATCACACCACCTCAGTCCCCGCCTCCTTTCCCCGCCCCTTCCACATGCCCTATATAAGCAGCTGCTTGTCGCAATAAAGTTCAGTTCCTGCTTCGACAGACTCCTGGCTCTGTGTGTTCCTGCTCCGGCCGTCGACACTCACCATCCCACTCAGCCCCTGGGATGAGATAGGGCTGGCCCCGATCTTCCCTCAACTGCGACTGCGGGAGGACCCGGCAGATAAGGAATTGCATTAAAATTATATACTGCTTTGGGCAGTATGGACATTTTAACAATGTTGATTCTTCCCAGCCATGTGCATGGTATGTTTTTCCATCTGTTAACAACTTCGGCTATTTCTTTTCTTAGAGTTTCATAGTTCTCTTTGTAGAGATTTTTCACGTCCTTTGTTAGGTATACTCCCAAATATTTCATCTTCTTTGGCACTAGTGTGAAAGGAATAGAGTCCTTGACTATTTGTTCGGCTTGGTTATTGTTGGTACATATAAAGGCTACAGATTTATGGGGGTTGATTTTGTAGCCTGAGACATTGCTATATTCCTTGATCACTTCTAAAAGTTTTGTAGTAGAATCCCTAGTGTTTTCCAGATATACGATCATATCATCTGCAAAGAGTGAAAGTTTGGTCTCTTCTGACCCTATGTGGATACCCTTGATCGCCTTTTCTTCCCTAATTGCAATGGCTAAAACTTCCATTACAATGTTAAAGAGCAATGGAGACAATGGGCAACCTTGCCTGGTTCCTGATCTAAGTGGAAATGATTTCAATTTAACTCCATTCAATATGATATTGGCTGTGGTTTTGCTGTAGATGGCCTCTATTAGGTTAAGAAATGTCCCTTCTATACCAATTTTCTTAAGTGCTCTGATCATGAAGGGATGCTGAATATTATCAAAATATTATCAAAATTTTCTGCATCAATTGAAAGAATCATATGGTCTTTATTTTTAAGTTTGTTTATGTGTTGAATTACATTTATAGATTTATGTATATTGAACCAGTCTTGAGACCCTGGGATAAATCCGACTTGGTCATGGTGTATAATTTTTTTGATGTGTTGTTGGATTCTGTTTGTTAGGATCTTATTGAGTATTTTAGCATCTATATTCTTTAGTGATATTGGTCTATAATTTTCTTTTCTTGTTGGGTCTTTCCCTGGTTTGGGGATCAAGGTGATGTTTGCTTCATAGAATGTGCTGGGTAATATTCCTTCTTCTTCTATATTTTGGAAGAGGTTTAGTAGTATAGTAAAGCCATGTGGTCCTGGGCTTTTCTTTTTCAGGAGATTTTGTATAGTTGATGCTATTTCAAAACTTGATATTCAACATTTCCACTTCATTCTGGCTAAGTCTTGGTAGGTGGCGTGCTTCCAGGTATTGATCGATTACTTTCAGATTTTCATATTTGTGAGAGTAGAGTTTCTTGTAGTATTCGTTAAGGATTTTTTGAATTTCTGAGGGGTCTGTTGTTATTTCATTATTACCATTTCTGATTGATGAAATTAGAGATTTTACTCTTTTCTTCCTGGTTAGGTTGGACAAAGGTTTATTTATTTTATTGATCTTTTCAAAAAAACAGCTTTTGGATTTATTGATCTGTTGTATAATTCTTTTGTTTTCAATTTCATTTAATTCTGCTCTGATTTTGGTTATTTCTTTTCTTCTGCTGCATTTGGGGTTGAAGTGTTCTTTTTTCTCTAGCTGCTTGAGATGTTCCATTAAGTTATTGACTTCCTCTTTTTCCATTTTCTTGAGGAAGGCTTGCAGTGCTATAAATTTCCCTCTTAGGACTGCCTTTGCAGTATCGCAGAGGTTCTGGTAATTCATGTCTTGATTGTTGTTTCGTTCCAAAAATATGGTGATTTCCTTCTTAATCTCATCTATAACCCATGTATCCTTGAGCATAAGGTTATTTAGCTTCCATGGTTTTGTATGGGTATGCAGGTTCTTGTTGTTATTTATTTCAACTTTTATTCCATGATGGTCTGAGAAGATGCAAGGAATAATTTCTATTTTTAAAATTTACTGAGGTTAGATTTGTGGGGTAGGATGTGGTCTATTTTGGAGTACGTTCCATGGGCTGATGAGAAGAATGTGTATTCAGTTTTTTGGGGATGAAATTTTCTGTAGATGTCTGTTAAGTCCAGATGTTGAATGGTTGAGTTTAAATCTAAAATTTCTTTGCTTAGCTTCTTTTTGGAGGATCTATCCAGGACTGCTAAAGGGGTGTTAAAATCTCCAACTAGTATGGAAGTGGAGGAAATCGAGTTGCTCATGTCTGTTAGAGTTTCTCTTATAAATTGAGGTACGTTGTGGTTGGGTGCATAAATATTAATAATTGAGATCTCATCATATTGAGTATTACCTTTAACAAATATGAAGTGTCCATCCTTATCCTTAATTATTTTGGTTGGTTTAAATCCTATTGCATCTACAAACAGGATTGCAATGCTTGCTTTTTTCTGCTTTCCATTTGCCTGGAATACAGATGACCATCCCTTCACCTTGAGTCTATATCTGTCTTTTAATGTAAGATGTGATTCTTGGATGCAGCAGATATCTGGCTTGAGTTTTTGTATCCAGTCCGCCAACCTATGCCTCTTTAGAGGACAATTTAAACCATTCACATTAATTGAGAGTATTGATAAGCCTTTCGAGAGACCGGTGGACATTTTTAATCCTTTTGTGACTGTGGAAGTTGGAATTTGATAAAAAATTTTGGGGGTGGGTTTACTTTTGTGGTGGAGAATTATGCTGGTCTTTATGGAGGATACGTCTAATAATGTTCTGGAGAGCTGGTTTAGCTGTGGCAAATTTCTTCAACATGTGAATGTCATTGAAGTATGTAATTTCTCCATCATAAATGAAGCTCAGTTTAGCTGGGTACAGGATCCTGGGTTGAAAATTATTTTGTTTTAGGAGATTAAAAGTAGATGACCATCCTCTTCTAGCTTGAAAGTTTTCAGCGGAGAGATCTGCAGTTATTCTGATATTCTTCCCCTTGTAGGTAATGGTTTTCTTTCGTCTGGCAGCTTTCAGAATTTTCTCCTTCATATTAACTTTAGTGAAATTGATTATGATGGGTCTGGGGGATGTCTTATTTGGGTTGAGTCGTGCTGGAGTTCTGAAACTGTCTGCTATCTGAATTTCAGAATCTCTTGGCATGTCTGGAGAGTTCTCCTTCATAATCTCATGGAGAAGAGATTCTGTGCCTTGTGAAGCCACTTTGTCACTTTCGGGGATCCCTATAAGACGAATATTCGTTTTCTTCAAATTATCCAAGAGCTCTCTGAGAGAGTGGTCTGTTTTTGCTCTCCATTTCTCTTCTTCTTTGAGGGTTTGGGAGCGTTCGAAAGCTTTGTCTTCAATGTCAGAAATCCTTTCTTCTGCTTGCTCCCTTCTGTTACTGAGGCATTCTACTGTGTTTCTCAGATCTTTGAGGGATGCAACTTCTTGTCTCAATGTGTCAAAGTCTTTGGTCATTTGGTCTTTGAATCCGTTGAATTCTTAAGATAACTTTTGGAATTCTAATTCTATCTTATTTGCTATCCAGATGCTGAATTCAATTTCTGACATCACAGCTATTTGTTTGTGCATGGGGTCTTGTGCTGTTTCTGCCCCATTGATCCTTGGGGGAGTTGATCTACTCTGATTATTCATATTGCCAGAAGTTTTCTGTTGATTTCACCTCATGACTGTTTTTAACCATTGCCTCTGGCTGTCCTCAGAGTTGGGGCGGTGTCTCTCCAAGATTAGACCCCAGCGGGATCACTCTATTGTCACTGGATCTTTGTAGGGAGTGACCCTGTGTAGTTCCTCTGGCTCTAGCTAGGGAGTTCTGGTTGTGGAAGCAGGTCCAGTGTGTGACACACCCAGATCCAGCAACAGGGCTGAGGGTGGTGCGCATGGTTCTGGGAGTGCCAGGCACCCAGTGACTTTGGCACAGAGAGCCCAAGGCTCCAGCAGTCTCTGGCCAGGAGAAGAGCTCTGTGCAGATGCAGGGAAGTCTCCAAAGAGCACGCAACTACCAGAGTCCCTGTCCAGATGAACGGGCTAGTGTGGAAACTGGGAGGACATGGGAGGGAGGACACAGGGTTGCGTGGCTCCCACAGTTCCTGGTCAGGGTATGTCGAGGCCTCGTGGGTGCGGGTCACCAGTCGGGGGTTGCTGCACAGCTCTTATGGAGGTCTGGATGGCACCAAGCCCAGGAGTTTGAGGTTGCTATGAGCTGTGATGTCATGGCACTCTACCCAGGGCAACAACCCAAGGCTCCAGTGTGCCAAAACCGTCTCACTCTGCCCCTAAGGATTAAGGCTGTATGGCAGCTCAGTCCCTGCCTTCAGGCTGCTCAGTCAGTAGGTTACTTTGACCCGCCCAATCCTTGCTCTGAGACCCTGAGGGCAGAGCTTGCTGGGGCAGTTCTTTCACAATGGCTTCCTGCGCCCAGCTCAGTGGCTCAGTCTGGGGCCCCAGACAATGCCCAAAGTTCTCCACACTCCTGCTCAAGCTCTCCCCAAGACAGTTCAACTGAGTGCCACGTCCAAGAACACTGAAACAGTTCACAGGTAAGGCCTTTCCGGTTTGCAGTCTCACTGCTGCTTGCACTTACAATTGCCGGCATGATTAGATCAATCAAACACATGCAACCACTTGCCAGTTTTCCAGTGTTTTTGTCATCCTCTTGGGGTCCAGAAGTCCCTTGCTGGCTCCTTGTATCCTTAAAGGGATGATTATAGGCTGATCCCACCGGCCAGAGATGCCTGGAGCCTTGTCTCCCCAGACTCGCTGTTCCCAGTTTTAGGGAAGCTGTTACTCGGCCGCCATCTTTAATCTCTCCCTTAAGCTATGTCTTTTCTTAGCATTTCATAGTTCTCTTTATAGAGATCTTTCATGTCTTTTGTTAAAAACTCCCAAATATTTCATCTTTTTTTGGCACTACTGTGAATGGAATAGAGTCCTTAACTGTTTTTTCAGCTTGACTATTGTTGGTATATATAAAGGCTACCGATTTATGAATGTTGATTTTGTAACCTGAGACACCACTGTATTCCTTGATTACTTCTAAGAATTTTATAGTAGAATCCCTGGTGTTTTCCATATATACAATCATATCATCTGTGAAGAGCGACAGGGTGATCTCTTCTGACCCTATATGGATACCCTTGATGGCCTTTTCTGTCCTAATTGCAATGGCTAAAACTTCCATGACAATGTTAAAGAGCAATGAAGACAATGGGCAACATTGTCTGGTTCCTGATCTAAGTGGAAATGATTTCAATTTAACTCCATTCAATATAATATTGGCTGTGGGTTCACTGTAGATGGCCTCCATCAGTTTAAAAAATATCCCTTCTATACCAATTTTCTTAAGTGTTCTGATCATGAAGGGATGCTGGATATTATCAAAAGCTTTTTCTGCATCAATTGAGAGAATCATATGGTCTTTGTTCTTTAATTTGTTGATGTGCTGAATTATATTTATAGATTACATATATTGAACTAGCCTTGAGTACCTGGGGTAAAACTGACTTGGTCATGATGTATAATTTCTTTGTTGTGTTGCTGGATTCTGTTTGTTAGGATCTTTTTTTTTTTTTTTTTGTAGAGACAGAGTCCCACTCCATGGCCCTTGGTAGAGTGCCGTGGCCCCACACAGCTCACAGCAACCCCCAACTCCTGGGCTTAAGCGATTCTCTTGCCTCAGCCTCCCGAGCAGCTGGGACCACAGGCGCCCGCCACAACACCCGGCCATTTCTTGGCTGCAGTCTGGCCGGGGCCGGGTTCAAACCCGCCACCCTTGTTATATGGGGCCGGCGCCCCACCGACTGAGCCACAGGCACCGCCCTTTTTGTTAGGATCTTATTGAATATTTTTGCATCAGTATTCATTAGTGATATTGGTCTATAATTTTTTTTTCTTGTTGGGTCTTTTCCTGGTTTGGGGATCAGGGTGATGTTTGCTTTATTGACTGTGTTGGGTAGTATTCCTTCTCTTTCTATGTTTTGGAACAGGTTGAGTAGTATAGGTACTAGTTCCTCTTTAACAGTTTGGTAGAATTCTGACGTGAAGCCATCTGGTCCTGGGCTTTTCTTTATAGGCAGACTTTGTATGGTTGATGCTATTTCCGAACTTGATATAGGCCTGTTCAACATTTCCACTTGATTCTGGCTAAGTCTTGGAAGGTGACATGCTTCCAAGCACGGTAATTTCCTTCAGATTTTCGTATTTCTGAGCATGAAGTTTCTTATAATATTCATTAAGGATTTTTTGAATTTCTAAGGAGTCTGTTGTTATTTTGTCTTTGTCATTTCTGATTGATGAAATTAGAGATTTTACTCTTTTTTTCTTGGTTTGGTTAGGTGAAGGTTTATCTATTTTTTGACCTTTTCAAAAAAACAACTTTTTGATTTATTGATGTATTGTATAATTCTTTTGTTTTTGATTTCATTTCATTCTGCTCTGATTTTGGTTATTTCTTTTCTTCTACTGGGTTTGGGGTTGGAATGTTCTTCCTTTTCCAGTTGCTTAAAATTTCCCTTTAAGTTGTTAACTTCCTCTCTTTCTGTTCTCTTGACAATGGCTTGCAGTGCTATAAATTTCCCTCTTAGGACTGCCTTTGTGGTATCACAGAGGTTCTGATAATTCTTGTCTTCAGTGTTGTTTTGTTCAAAAATTTGGTACTTTCCTTCTTAATCTCATCTATGACCCAGCTATCATTCAGCATAAGGTTATTCAACTTCCTTGTTTTTGTATGAGTATGCAGATTCCTGTTGTTAGTGAGTTCAACTTTTATTCCATGGTTGTCTGAGAAGATTGAGGGAATAATTTATATTCCTTTAAATTTATTCAGGTTAGACTTGTGACCTAGGGTGTGATTTGTTTTTGAGTATGTTCTGTGGGTTGATGAGAAGTATGTGTATTCAGTTTTGTTTGGATGAAATGTTCTGTAGATGTCTGTTCAATCCAAATGTTGGATGGTTAGGTTTAGATCTAAAATTTCTTTGCTCAGGTTCTTATTGGAGGATATCCAACGCTGCCAAAGAATGTTAAAATGTCCGACTATTATGGAGCTGGAGGAAATCAAGTTGTTCATGTCTATTAGAGTTTCTCGTAGAAATTGAAGCACATTCTGTTGGGTACATAAAGATTAATAATTGAAATCTCATCATATTGTGTATTATCCTTAAGAAATATGAAGTGACCATTCTTATCCTTCCTTACTTTTGTTGGTTTAAAGTCTATTGTATCTGCAAATAGAATTGCAACACCTGCTTTTTCTGATTTCCATTTGCCTGAAATATGGATGACCATCCTTTCACCCTGAGTCTATATTTATCTTTTAAGGTAAGATGAGATTCTTGTATGCAGCAAATATCTGGCCTCAGTTTTTGTATACAGTCAGCCAACCTTTGACTCTTTAGAGGATAGTTTAAGCCATTCACATTACTTGAGAATATTGATAAGTCTGGCAAAATTTTGGGAATCAAGTTTTTCAAAAGTCCAGTGGACATTTTTAGTCCTTTTGCCACTGTGGAAGTTGGAGTTTGATCAAAAGTTTGTGAGTCAGTTTACTTTTGTGGTAGAGGATTGGGCTGGTCATTATGGAGGATAGGTCTGAGAATATCCTGAAGAGCTGGTTTGGTTATGGCAAATTTCTTCAACATATGAATGTCATTAAAGTATTTAATATCTTCATCTTAAATGAAATTCAGTTTTACTGGATACAGGATCCTGGGTTGAAAGTTATTTTGTCTTAGGAGATTAAAAGTCGATGACCATCCTCTTCTGGCTTGAAAAGTTTCAGCAGAGAGATCTGCAGTCATTCTAATATTCTTCCCTTTGTAGGTTATGTCTGGCTGCTTTCAAAATTTTCCCTTTCACATTAACTTTAATGAAGTTAATTATGATGTGCCTGAGGGATGTCTTATTGAGGTTGAGTCATGCTGGGGTTCTGAAACTGTCTGGTATCTGAATTTTAGAATCTCTTGGTATGTCTGGAAAATTCTCTTTCATAATTTCATAGAGAAGAGCCTCTGTGCCTTGCGAAGCCACTTTATCACTTTCAGGGATTCCAATGAGGCAGATATTAGCGTTCTTCGAATTATCCCAGAGTTCTCTGAGAGAATGATCTGTTTTTGCTCTCCATTTTTCTTCCTCTTTGAGAATTTGGGAGTGTTCAAAAGCTTTGTCTTCAATGTCAGAAATCCTTTCTTCTGCTTGGTCTACTCTGTTACTGAGGGATTCTACTGTATTTTTCAGATCTTTGAGGACTGCAAATTCTTGCTTCAGTGTGTCAAAATCTTTGGTGGTTTTGTCTTTAAATTTGTTGAATTCTTGAGACAACTTTTGAATTGCTCCTCAAATTTCTAATTCCAACTTTTCCTCCATTCTGTTAATCTTGTTTCTAATGCAAATTCTGAGTTCGATTTCTGACATCTCAATCTTCTATTTATGAATGGGATCTGCAATTACATCTGCCATATCTTTCCTTGAGGGGATTGATATTCTCTGGTTATTCATATTACCAGAGTTTTTCTGCTGATTCTGCCCTATGATTATTTTACACTGTTTGAATAGATGAGTGGATAAAGAAAAGTTGGGTTCAGGGCTCCAGGAGTAGTGATTAACCAGCACTTTGCCCAAAAGCTGGAACTGGTGTCTTTACCTTTTCTCCTGGAGCTTTGCCGAGGACCCATACAGTGCTACGGCCTGAGAAACTGGGGACTTGTTTGGTGTGGTGGCGCTAATTGGCTCTGTCTCATTTTCAGCTCATCTCTGTCCTATCCTAGTGAATAAATTATTCTGGGTTGAAGTCTCAGCTGTGGAGAAATACCAGAAATTAAATCACCCTATGCCCCACTGGCAATAATTGGAAAAGGAAAATCAAACCTTCCCACAACCACACACCCAGGGCATCACTTGGATAGTCCTCGGGTGTTGGCTCGGTTCAAAAGGTCCAAATCAATTGTCTCAGTCAGCACTTGTCTCAGGTGGAAGAGTTTAAAAGGTCTCTGGCAACTAGATTGCAGGGGTCTGCTGACAACTGAAATATGACTTGCTCTGGTGCTCCATGAAGTCAGGAGGACCCACCCAGCAAATAGATTAGTCTTGGAAGGTTGATGCCTCCTTCCCCACCTTGCACCTCTGCCACACCCCGTCACTGATTACCCCACCGGGCTATGACCCAGTTGCCTCCAATTAGCAGATACTCCAGGGGTTTGCACCTGCCTGAATCTCAAGGAGATCTATGTCTCCTCAGCCATGCCACTGCTCTCTGCCACTATCTGGCAGGTGGAGGTGAGCCCTGACAACCTTGGCTGCCTGATGGAGGATGGGGCTGTTCACTCAGTTCCAGCCCTACCCCTGATTGATGTTAGACAGAACAGAACAACTTTGTGGATTTTGTTTCTGTCCTGGGTAAATTCCCCTGCAGAAGAGAAGCTGTTTTGAGTTCACAGAACCTGCGCCTCAGGCCCTGTCTTTGCTGCTGCCCGGTAGTTTGTATTTGCAGCACAGTTAGTTGTCAGTTCTAGCGTCCTGCCCCACTTTGTCTAGGCTGATGATCCCCTGAGGGCCAGGTGCATCTTAGGCTCAGTAAAGCAGTCCTCTGGGTCAGCCCCTCCCTGGGAGTCTGCCGGCCCTGTGCGTGCATTTTCTATTCCCCGCGCTCCACCCAGGCCAGTACCACCTCAGGAAAACCCTTTACTCACAGGGCCTGTGTTTCCATCCCAGATCTGTTCAGCAGGTGGTTGCCACCTGAGAAGATGCCCAACCCAGAGACAGGGGATGTGACTCCAGAATATACAAAGGTGAGCCCTATTGTTGCCAAAAACGGCTGCTACTCTGCACCTCGGTACATTGCCACCCCGTGTGTGGTTCCCTCTCAGCTGACCGTCCTCTCCTCACTTCCGTGCTGTAGAATCGGCACTGACCAGCAGCAGTCCAGGCCCTGTCCACACCTCCTGAGAAAACACCCAAGAATCCGGACTCCTGGGGGACAGGCCTCTAGAACTCAGAGTGAGAGTGGAGGGAGTGCTGGGAGCTCAGAATTGTAGGTAGAGAATATATACAGTTTTACACAGTTTTAAGCCTGGCAGGAGAGTGCCATGGCACCCTAGTAGGGGAAGTAGTTCCAGTTTTTAGAGAGTCTCTCCCATGTAGTATAATGGGAGGAGTTTTGAACTCTGCTTGTTTGTTTATGGGGTACTCTGAGCCATTTTCATGGACAGGGGACTCCCATCTGCTTGGTAATGGATTTTGTACCTTTTGTTTGTGCCCTTGGGGTCGCAGCTCACCTCAACAGGGTTGATGTGCATTCTTCAACCTTCTCTCTTGGCACAGCTGTAATCCACCAGGTTACTTGCTAAATTTCTGTCCTTTAACTCTCTTCTGGATGGGAGCCTCTGTGGAAAGCTGGCTTCAGTCAGCCATCTTGTCTCCACCCCTTACCCCCATCACCCTCAATAGAGTGCTGGGGCATCATGGCTCACAGCAATCTCCAACTCTTGGGTTTAGGTGATCCTCTTGCTTCAGCCTCCTGAAGCTGGGACTACAAGCCCACCACAATGCCTGGCTATGTTTTGTTGCAGTTTGGCCAGGGCCGGGTTCGAACCTGCTACCCTTGGTATATGGGGCTGGCACCCTACCCACTGAGCCACAGGCACCACCCCTTTTTCATTTTCTTTTCTTTTTTTTTTTTTTTTGTGGTTTTTGGCCAGGGCTGGGCTTGAACCAGCCACCTCTGGCATATGGGACAGGCGCCCTACCCCGTTGAGCCACAGCTCTGCTATATCTTTCCTCATTAAGTCCATATCCTTGGCGACTTTGTCTTTGAATTTATTAATTTCTTGAGACAACTTCTGAACTATTTTTTAGTTCTCTGTTTCCATCTTTTCCTCTATTCCAATTATCTTATTTGCCATCCATATTCTAAATTCTATTTCTGACATTTCAGCAATTTTTCTGTGGATGGAATTTTCTGATGTATATTATTTGACATATCCAGGAAGCTTCGATCTACTCTGATATTTTGTGTTGCCAGAGTTCTTCTGCTGATTCCTCTTCATGAGTATTTTCAGCTTCTTCCTTTTTTTATATTTTTAATATGTTATGCTTTTTCAGTTGAATTGATAGGTTGTCCCTGATGAGTCCACTCCTTACTGTTGCAGTGCCACCACTGCATTAACAAAAGCAGACAAGTGGTGAATCCACACCCCCAGACAGTATCTACAACGGGACAAGAATCAGTAAACAGTCCTGGCCTAGAGTTCCACTCAAAGTCACTCTGCCAGGGCTGGCTTTTCCCATCAAATCAAGCTATGGGGTTCTGAGCTGATAAAACTGGCCCAGAGTTCAGGAGAGATGCTTATGTCTTGGGCACCATCCAGGCAATCCAGTGCTTAGAGCCACAGCTCTGTGGACAGTGTAGGCCCAAAGCTCAAAGTCACTCAGGCACCAGGCACAGCCTGCCCAGTTAAGCTCAGAGGGTTGCTGCCCAGCAGGGGTGTTCAGGTCTAAAGTGCAGATAAGAGTTGCTCAGGCACCTGGTCTCACCCACCTAATTGAGCTCAGAGAACCCTGCCTGGTGGAGGCCAACAGTCCAAAGATCAGTATAAAGTCATTTAAACCCTGCCCTACACACCAAATCAAGCTCAGAAAGCCCCCCTCCCCCACCCAGTGGAGGCCACAGGTACAAAGTTGAATCCAAAGTCACTTAAACCCCTGCCCCACCCACCCAATTGGGCTCAGAAAGCTTGGCCTGGCAGAGACCAGAGATCCAAAGTTAGATCCAAAGTTTAGTCCAAAGTCACTTAGACACTGGCCTACCCATCCAATTAAGCTCAGAGAGCTGTGCCTGGTGGATGGGACAGATCCAAAGTTCAGTTAAAAGTCAAAGTCATTTAAGCACTCCCCTACCCACCCAATGGAGCTCAGAAGTTGTACTGGAGGGCAGAAAATAGATATGCCTGAGAATTCCTGAGGAGCTGGAGTAATTTACCCTCTCGCCACCAAAGTTTGGATTACTGTGCTACTATTATCATGGTGCTTCTTAATGGCCAGCAGACTTCATGAGATTCTCAGTGAGCTTGCCAAACACTCTAGATTCTACTGGGGGCAGTCCTTCTGGGAACTAGGGTGGGGGAAGGGTGATCTGGGTGCTCAGGATTGCAGGAAAAACATTTGGTCTTTTGTGCCAGACAGAATGGGGCCTAGGCTCAGTGGTGGGACCTCAGTAATGAAGGAGGACTGGGTGGGACATAGCAACTGCTCTCCCATAGGATAAGGTGAACAAACTTTTGAACACTGTTTGCTGGCAGGCTGGTCACCCACTGCAGAGCTCCCACTTGGCAGGAGGGGTCTCCCTTCCTCTGAGATTTGGGCTTGTACCTGTTGTTTTTCTTCCACTTTCTTGTTTCTGCTGCTTGATTCAGCTTGGGTGATGTGTACCTCACACAGCCCTCTCTGCAGAGATATTCACATTTGGCTTCCATCCACTTCAGTCCAATATCTCTCCCTCTGGGCATGAGCTTCTGGAAAAAGCTACTTCTAGTCAGCCATCTTCCCACAATCTTAATACAGTATTCTACACATTTTACAAGAGCGTAAGTTTTCATTTCTCTGAGACAGATTCTCAAGAGCAAAATTTCTGAAGCATGTGGTAATTTCATGTTTATTTTTATAAGAAAACACCAAACTATATTCCTTAGAGGATGTACCATTTTACTTTCCCACCAGCAATGTATTGGTGATGCAGTTTTTCTTCATCCCAGCCAGCACTGGTGTTATCATTTGTTTTTTTTTTACTTTAACCATTCTGATAGGTTTGTAGGGATCTCATTGCACTTTTGATTTGCACTTCTGTAATGAGGACTTTCATCTTCTCACATCCTTCTTTGCCATCTGTATATTTTTTCAGTGAAATACTCTGTTAATGCCTTTTTCTCATTTTCTCATTTTGAGTATTTTAGCTAATAGTTGTTTGCGGCAATACATTACTTACAAATATTTTATCCCAGCCTGTAGCTTGTGATTCCATCCTTATAATTTCCATTAAATGGTTCTTTCTTGTTTTTTTATAATATATATATATATATATATTTTTTTTTTTTTAAGAAAAGGGTAGACTTTAATCTTTATTTACAGGACACTGCAAGATATGAAATTCCACATAGAAATAAGAAATCCTTTCAGAGGATAGGCTCCATATAGTATGTATGTACAGTTTGGAACTGTTCAAGTATAGTTTTGTTGTAAAAAGTGCTACAATAACAAACCATGTTTAAAAAGAGTTCATAGTAGAGAAATAGTAAGACAAACTTATACTGAATGCAGTACAGACAACTTTGTGCCTTAGCTATACAATCTAAAAGTTAAAAGTCCCAGGAGTCCCATCCTGAACTTGGAATGTATAGCCTTCAGAGGTAGTTTCTGGTTCTACATTTTGATCCTCCTCTTCCTCTACAGAGAAATACTTCTCAATTAAGTTTAATGAAGCCTTGTACACACACTCATTTTCATAGTTTTATGGAGCTTCAATTTTGTCCAAACCTCCACATTCTTCAAACAACTAAGTTTCTCAGTTTCACCTAGTTTTTCAGCAGCCTGAAAGATATTTGAAATGGCATCCAGAATAACCAGAATAATTTTGGTATCTTTTGCAGTTCATCAACTGCAAAGGTATCTTTGCAGGTTTATCAATGGTTCTATTATGCCACAATCATCGAGATATACAATCTGTTCAACTGTTCCACCACTTGCATAGTTGGTCACAGCCCATACAGCTTCCCTTTGTGTCTTAAAGTCTGCCTTAGAGAGAACACCAACAAGTAATGGGGCTAGTCCATGATTCACAACTTGCTTATCTGGTCCTGATGGCCAGCTGTGATGTTTGACATTGTCCATGTAGTTTCCTTTTGAATGTTAGTTTTGGGGTTGGTCAGCAGGCTGGGAAAGACAGTAAGTGCTCCTGCATCAATTACAACCTGAGTCTGTTCATTTGTCCCAGTGACAATATTCCCTATGGCTCTTAGTGCAGCAGTCACAATTAGCAATTCAGTAGCTCCCAAAAGCTTCGCAAGTTGGGGCACAATTCCTGTTTTCACAATCATTTCAATCTGTTCATTTGGACCATCCATAAGGTAAGAAATAGCCCAGCAAGTATCTGCTAATACCTCTGGATCATCGTGAAGCAGGAGACACACTAAAGTAGGAAGAATCTGTTCCACAGCATCTAATGGGGGTGCAGGATTCTTGTTGCCACAAAGGTTTGAAAGTGTCTAGGTAAGATTACATAAGTAACCACATGATAAAGATGACATATCAGGAATAGCTAGAAGAGCCAACAGTGGGTCAACTGCACCCATACTTAATAACCAAATCTCGGAAAACTGAACCATCACCTGCAATGTTTCCTAGAGCCCGCACAGCTTGTTCACTGATATGATCATGAGGAGATGCCAACAGAGAAATGAACGCTGGAATAGCACCTCCATCTACCACAGCCTTAGTCTGTTTTGATGTCCCATAAGCAATGTTAGTTAGTGCCCAAGCAGATTCAAACTGAATGGGACTACAATCAGTTCTACCCAAGAAGGACACAAATTTTGGGATCAAACCAGATCAGATTATATTGTTGATGGGAGGCTGTTTTTCTCTAGAAAGTAGTTTCCTGGCAGCTTGAGTAGCTTGGAACTGGTTTTCCATATTGGTGCTATTTATACCTTTGACCTTGTCATCCACAGACCAATTTACAGTACCCTGGTTGTTTCAGTTTTCCTGAACTGGAGAAGTAGCATCATCAGGAAACGAACTTACATTTTTCCTTTTCAGCATCTGGTCATCTTTCTTAGCTTTCCTCAACTCCACATTAACTTCTATTTGGCATTGTCTCAATTCTGTACTGTCTTTTCCCTTGTTCTTGAACCTGTTAAGTCAGGCAGCTGGTGAATTAGCATTCTCATTGGTGGACATGGTTATGAGACAAAGGGAGAAAGCTGCACAGCTAGCTCAAGCTTCCACAGGAGGTGGTACGGGACTCAGAAGATCTGGATCTGCTGTGCTGGAAACGTCCACCACAGCTCAGGCAGAACATGGTGTCTTTTTTTTGTAATTTTTTATTTATTTATCCATTTAACCATTTGCAAGTGTACAATTTAGTGTCATTAAATGTGTTCAAAATAATGTGTACTAATCATCACTATCTATACCCAAAACTTTTTCTTTTCTTATCTCAACATATTAAGGGGGTACAAATGTTTTTGTTGCATGTGTATTTTGTATAATGCTTAAGTTGGGGCTTTTTAGTGTTCACATCACTGGAATAGTGTTCATTGTTATCCTTATACATAAGCATTTACACTCAACCCCCTTCCCACCACTCTCCTTCTTGGTTTCCAGTGTCCCTTACATCTCCTTGTGCCCAAGTGTGCCTATTGTTTGACTCCTATTTATTAGTGACTACATGTTGTGTTTGTTTTGCTATTCTTGAAATACTTAACTTAGGATAATGGTTTCCAGTTGAATCCAAGTTGCAAAAGATGGCTGAGTATTCCTTTTTATGGCTAATTCCTTTTAAAGTCTGAGAATTACTCATATATATGAGTGTGTGTGTGTGTGTGTGTGTACACACACATATATACATAGTGTGCATATATAGCACATTTTCTTTATCCACTCATGAACAGATGGGCACTTATGTTGATTCCACATATTTGAAATTATGAATTGTGCTGCAAAAATTTTGCATGCAGGTGTCTTTTGCTAAAATGACTTCTTTTCCTCTGGGTAGAAACCCAGTAGTAGGACTGCTGGATTAAATGCTAAAACTGCAATTCTTTATTTGAGGAATCTCCACACTGTTTCCCATAGATGTTGTACTAGTTTGCAGTCCCACCAACAGTGGATAAGCATTCCTTTCTCTCTGCATCCACACCAGCATCTATTGTTTTTGGAATTTTTAATTATAGCCATTCTATTTGGGGTAAGGTCATATCTCATTGTGGTTTTGATTTGCGTTTCCCTGATGATTAGTGATATTGAGCATTTTTTATGTATTTATTAGCCATTTGTCAATCTTATTTTTTTATTTTTTATTTTTTTTCAGACAAAGTCTCACTCTGTTGCACTGGGTAGAATGCTATGGCATCATAGCTCACAGCAACCTCAGACTCTTGGGCTCAAGTGATTGTCCGGTGTTGGCCTACCAATTAGCTGGGACTGCAGGCACTGCCATAGTGCCCAGCTAGTTGAATTTCTTTGTAACGACTATCTTTGTCTTTTTTTTAAACCATTATTGACTTAAACTCTATATTTTTCTGATATGAGAATTGCTACACCTGCTCACTTTTGGTTTCCATTTGAATAGAATTTTTTTATCTCTTTACCTTGAGTCTGTGCAATTACTTAAGTGTCAGGTGTGTTATTTGGAGACAGCATATACTTGGATTGTGTTTTTTTTTAATCCATTCAGCCAGTCTATGTCTTTTGAATGGAGTATTAAGATAATTCATAATATTGATATGTGAGATATTGTTCTCTTCATCATGTTAGGTGATACTTTCTTGTTGTTGTTTTTATTAAATGATAGCTGTGTACATTGATATTATCATGGGGCATCATTCACTAGCTTCACAGACCGTTTGACACACTTTCATTGCACCGGTTAACACAGCCTTCCTAGCATTCTCTCAGTTACTCTGCCAAGACACTTACATTCCACATTTACCAAGTTTCACATATACCCTTGTAAGATGCACCGCTGGTGTAATCCCACCAATCCCCTTTCCTCTACCCATCTCACCCCTCCCTCCCCTCCCTTTCCCCTTACCCCTATTCTTAGATTGTAACTGGGTTATAGCTTTCATGTGAAAACCCTAAATTAATTTCATAATAGGGCTGAGTACATTGGGTACTTTTTCTTCCATTCTTGAGATACTTTACTAAGAAGAATATGTTCCAGCTCCATCCATGTAAACATGAAAGAAGTAAAGTCTCCATCTTTCTTTAAGGCTGCATAATATTCCATGGTGTACATATACCACAATTTATTAATCCATTCGTGGATCGATGGGCACTTGGGCTTTTTCCATGACTTAGCAATTATGAATAGGGCTGCACTAAACATTCTGGTACAAATATCTTTGTTATGATGTGATTTTTGGTCTTCTGGGTATATGCCCAGTAGAGGGATTACAGGATTGAATGGCAGATCTATTTTTAGATCTCTAAGTGTTCTCCATATCTCTTTCCAAAAGGAATGTACTAATTTGCATTCCCACCAGCAGTGCAAAAGTGTTCCCTTTTCTCCACATCTGCACCAACATCTCTGGTCTTGGGATTTTGTGATATAGGCTAGTCTCACTGGAGTGAGATGATATCTCAAAGTAGTTTTGATTTGCATTTCTCTGATGATTAAAGATGATGAGCATTTTTTCATATGTCTGAAGGCCGCGCACCTGTCTTCTTCAGAGAAATTTCTCTTCAAATCCCTTACCCAGCCTGCTATGGGATCCCTTGTTCTTTTCTTGCTGATGCATTTGAGTTCTCTGTGGATTCTGGTTATTAAACCTTTTTCAGTCACATAACTTGCAAATATCTTCTCCCATTTTCAGGGCTGTTTTCATGCTTTACTTACTGTATTCTTGGCTGTGCAGAAGCTTTTTAGTTTGATCAAGTCCCAGTAGTGTATTTTTGAAGCTGCTTCAATTGCTCGCGGGGTCCTTCTCATAAAATACTCTCCCAGACCGCCTATTTCTTCAAGGGTTTTCCTTGCACTCTCCTCTAGCATTTTTATAGTTTCATGTCTTAAGTTTAAATCTTTTTTTTTTTTTTTTGTAGAGACAGAGTTTCACGTTATGGCCCTCAGTAGAGTGCCATGGCATCACATAGCTCACAGCAACCTCCAACTCCTGGGCTCAAGCGATTCTCTTGCCTCAGCCTCCTGAATAGCTGGGACTACAGGCACCCGCCACAACACCCGGCTATCTTTTTGTTGCAGTTCGGCTGGAGCCAGGTTTGAACCCGCCACCCTCGGTATATGGGGCCAGCGCCCTTAAGTTTAAATCTTTAATGCAGTAGAGTCTATCTTACTTCATGGTGAAAGGTGTGGGTCCAGTTTCACTCTTCTGCAGGTTGCCAGCCAGTTCACCCAGCACCATTTGTTAAATGGGGAATCTTTTTTTTTTTTTCAGGAGTCCTCAAACTTTTTATTAAATCATAGCTGTGTACATTAGGATGATCATGGGGCACCATACACTTAATAGGGAATCTTTTCCCCACTGAATGTTTTTAATTGGCTTATCAAAGATTAAATAAGGGTAAGTAGCTGGATTCATCTCTTGGTTCTCTATTCTGTTCCAGACATCTACTTCTCTGTTTTTGTGCCAATACCATGCTGATTTGATAACTATCGATTTGTAGTATAGTCTCAAGTCTGGTAGTGTAATTCCTCCTGCTTTGTTTTTCTTTCTGAGTAATGTCTTGGCTACTCAAGATTTTTTCTGATTCCACATAAAACAAAGTATTGAGGCCCTTCTGCATGAAATTATGAAAGATAATTTTCCAGACATGCCTAGAGATTCTGAAATTCAGATAGTGGACAGCTTCAGAACCACAGCACGAGTCAACCCCAGTAAGACCTCCCCCAGGCATATCATAATTAACTTCACTAAAGTTAATATGAAGGAGAAAATTCTCAAAGCTGCCAGGAGAAAGAAAACCATTACCTTCAAAGGGAAGAATATTAGAATGACTGCATATCTCTCTGCTGAAACTTTTCAAGCCAGAAGAGGGAGGTCACCAACTTTTAATCTCCTAAAGCAAAATAACTTTCAACCCCGGAACTTGTGTCCAGCTAAACTGAGGTCTCCATTTATGATGGAGAAATTAAATACTTTAATGACATTCATATGTTGAAGAAATTTGCCATAACCAAACCAGCTCTTCAGGATATTCTCAGACCTATGCTCCATAATGACCAATCCAATCCTAAACCACAAAAGTAAACTCACTCAGAAACTTTGGAACAAACTCCAATTTCCACACTGGTGAAAGGATTAAAAATGCCCACTGGACTTTTGAAAAACTCGATACCTAAAACTTCACCAGACTTATCAATATTCTC
Organism: Nycticebus coucang; assembly: GCF_027406575.1. Taxonomy (NCBI): domain Eukaryota; kingdom Metazoa; phylum Chordata; class Mammalia; order Primates; family Lorisidae; genus Nycticebus; species Nycticebus coucang. The sequence goes on from NC_069804.1 coordinate 186,939,209, forward strand.
CATTAATGTGAACAGCTTAAACTGTCCTCGAAAGAGGCATACGTTAGCTGACTGGATACAAAAACTCAGGCCAGATATTTGTTGCATACAAGAGTCACATCTTAACTTAAAAGACAAATACAGACTCAGGGTGAAAGGATGGTCATCCATATTTTAGGCAAATGGTAATCAGAAAAAAGCAGGTGTTGCAATTTTATTTGCAGATACAATAGGCTTTAAACCAACAAAAGTAAGGAAGGACAAGAATGGTCACTTCATATTTGTTAAGGGTAATACTCAATATGATGAGATCTCAATTATTAATATCTATTCACCCAACAAGAATGCACCTCAATTTATAAGAGAAACTCTAACAGACATGAGCAACTTCATTTCCTCCAGCTCCATAATCGTCGGAGATTTCAACACTCCTTTGGCAGTGTTGGATCGATCCTCCAACAAAAAGCTGAGCAAATAAATCTTAGATTTAAACCTAACCATACAACATTTGGATTTAGCAGACATCTACAGAACATTTCATCCCAACAAAACTAAATACACACACTTCTCATCAGCCCATGGAACTTACTCCAAAATCGATCACATCTTAGGTTACAAGTCTAACCTCAGTAAATTTAAAGGAATAGAAATTATTCCATGCATCTTCTCTGACCACCATGGAATAAAACTTGAGCTGAGTAACAACAGGAATCTGCATACTCATACAAAAACATGGAAGTTAAATAACCTTATGCTGAATGATAGCTGGGTTAGAGATGCGATTAAGAAAGAAATCACCAATTTTTTGGAACAAAACAACAGTGAAAACACAAACTATCAGAACCTCTGGGACACTGCAAAGGCAGTTCTAAGAGGGAAATTTATAGCACTGCAAGCCTTCCTCAAGAGATTGGAAAGAGAGGAAGTTAACAACTTAATGGGACATCTCAAGCAACTGGAAAAGGAAGAACATTCCAACTCCAAACCCAGTAGAAGAAAAAAATAACCAAAATTAGAGAAGAATTAAATGAAATTGAAAACAAAAGAATAATACAACAGATCAATAAATCAAAAAGCTGGTTTTTCGAAAAGGTCAATTAAATAGATAAACCTTTGGCCAACCTAATCTGGAAAAAAAGAGTAAAATCTATAATCTCATCAATCAGAAACAACAAAGACGAAATAACAACAGACTACTCAGAAATCAAAAAAATCTTTTTTTTTTTTTTTTGTAGAGACAGAGTTTCACTTTATGGCCCTCGGTAGAGTGCCGTGGCCTCACACAGCTCACAGAAACCTCCAACTCCTGGGTTTAAGCGATTCTCTTGCCTCAGCCTCCCAAGTAGCTGGGACTACAGGCGCCCGCCACAACAATGTCCGGCTATTTTTTGGTTGCAGTTTGACCCGGGCCGGGTTTAAACCCGCCACCCGTGGTATACGGGGCTGGCGCCTCACCGAATGAGCTACAGGCGCCACCCCAAAAAAATCTTTAATGAATATTACAAGAAAGTTTCTTCTCAGAAATATGAAAATCTGAAGGAAATTGACCAATACTTGGAAGCACGTCACCTTCCAAGACTTAGCCAGAATCAAGTGGAAATGTTGAACAGGCCCATATCAAGTTCGGAAATAGCATCAATCATACAAAACCTCCCTAAAAAGAAAAGCCCGGGACCAGATGGTTTCACGTCAGAATTCTACCAATCTTTTAAAGAGGAATTAGTACCTATATTACTCAACCTGTTCCAAAAGGTAGAAAAAGAAGGAAGACTACCCAACACCTTCTATGAAGCAAACATCACCCTGATCCCCAAACCAGGAAAAGACCCAACAAGAAAAGAAAATTATAGACCGATTTCACTAATGAATATAGATGCAAAAATATTCAACAAGATCCTAACAAACAGAATCCAGCAGCACATCAAACAAATTATACATCATGACCAAGTCGGTTTTATCCCAGGGTCTCAAGGCTGGTTCAATATACGTAAATCTATAAATGTAATTCAGCACATAAACAAATTAAAAAACAAAGACTACATGATTCAATGGATGCACATAAAGCTTTTGATAATATCCAGCATCCCTTCATGATCAGAACACTTAAGAAAATTGGTATAGAAGACACATTTCTTAAACTGATAGAGACCATCTACAGCAAACCCACAGCCAATATCATATTGAATGGAGTTAAATTGGAATCATTTCCACTCAGATCAGGGACCAGACAAGGCTGCCCATTGTCTCCATTGCTTTTAAACATTGTAATGGAAGTTTTAGCCACCACAATTAGGGAAGAAAAGGCGATCAAGGGTATCCATATAGGGTCAGAAGAGATCAAACTTATGCTCTTCGCAGATGATATGATAGTATGTCTGGAAAACACTAGGGAGTCTACTACAAAACTCTTAGAAGTGATCAAGGAATACAGCAGCATCTCAGCTTACAAAATCAACATTCATAAATCCGTAGCCTTTATATATACCAACAATAGTCAAGTTGAAAAAACAGTTAAGGACTCTATCCTGTTGACAGTAGTGCCAAAGAAAATGAAATATATGGGAATTTGAATCTAGAGTAGATGGCGGCGGAGTAACAGCTTCCTTGAATCTGGGCACCATGAGTCTGGGGACATAGGACTCCAGGCATCTCTGGCTGGTGGGATCTGCCTATCATCACCCCTGTGAGGATACAGGGAGTCAGCGAGAGACTTCCGGACCCCAAGAGGAGGACTACAACAGTGGAAAAACGGCAAGTGGTCATGTGTGTTCGATCCGTCTAAACCAGCCCGTAAGTTCAGTAGCAGCAAGAAAGCAAACCAGAAAGGCCTTACCTGTGAACTGTTTTGGTGTCTTTGGACTTGGCACTCAGTTAAACTGCCTTGGGGGGAACCTGAGTGGGAGTGCAGAGAACTTTGGCCGATGTCTAGGGCCCCAGTCTCAGCCACTGAGCCAGACGGAGCTAATAGTGTTTGACTGTGGGTCACAGGGAGCCATTGTGAGTGATCTGCCCTGGCAAGCTCCGCCCTCATGGTGGGAGAGCTAGAATTGGGTGGGAGCTGGTAACCCAGCGACCAAGAAGCCTAAGGGTGGGGTCTGAGCCGCCTTGCAGCCCTAACCCTCAGGGGCAGAGTGAAACCACTTTTGGCACACTGGGTAAGTGGATAGCCCCTTCAGCAGTGATTCCAGCGACAAGCACTTTCCTGGGAAAGCTTCTGCTCAGCAAGTTTACAAGTTCAAAGTGCCTTTTAAGTGGGCTGAAGAGAGATTTAGGGTGTCTACCTGCTGGTGTTTGAGAAATCAGCAGCCTCCAGTCGTATCAGAACTGTGATTAACATCTCATACCCCAGAAGACCACGTGTTGCACAGACAATATTCAATAACATATACATACTGCTTTGTTTTGGTTGTGCATTTTTTGTGTTTTTTTGTTTGTTTGTTTTTTGGTTTGGTTGTTTTTTTTGTTTATTTTGATGTTGTTGATGTTCTTTTGTTTTTTAATTTCAACCTTTTCCATACAGATCCTTTTCTTTCTCAATTTTTCTAGTTTAATTATAATTTCCCATTGCTGCCTTTTTCAATCACTAGAACTTCATTTTTGCTAGTGTTGCTACCGCTATTATTTGGTTTTTCACCCAATTTTATCCCGTAAAGTTTTCTGTTTGCTTGTTTTGGTTTGATTTATAGCAATTTTGTCTTTCCTCTCTACTTGGTGGAGGTGGGGTACTGTGTCTGATCAGGTTAGCAAAGAGCTGCTGACCTCAAGAGAACCACCCAACTGGGCACCCCCAGAACGTGGGGTATTTTGAAGGTTGTATCAAAGCACCCTCCTGTACACCTATATTGCTCTGTCTCCCTCTTTCTGTGCCTCTCTTCTTTTCGTCAATATTCCTTTTACCCACCACCTCTCCATTCTCTATTTTTCTTTGTTTTTCTTATCACTCAGTCCTCCTTTCTTCCATCTCGTTTTTGCTCTTCATCCTTCTCACCCTTCTGGTCATGTAACCCTTAGTGCACAGGCACGAGAACTTAAAGAGCAAGAGGAAGTGAAAGGAAAATTAGGGCAAGGAAACAGATAAAAGAAATCACTCATGAGGAAGAATCAGCAGAAAACTCCAGGCAACATGAAGAACAAGTCCAGAACAACCCCGCCAAGGGAATATGAGGTAGCTACTGCAGATGATTCCACCTGTAAAGAAATGTTAGGAATGACAGAAAGGAAATTTAGAATACACATGTTGAAAACAATGAAAGAAATGATGGAAACAATGAAGGAAACTGCTAATAAAGTGGAAAATAACCAAAAGGAAATTCAAAAACAGAATCAAATAAGAGATGAATGATATGAAGAATCAGAAAGAAATGAAAGAGTCAATTAAGGAACTTAAAGATGCAATGGAAAGTATCGGCAACAGGTTAGACCATGCAGAAGAAAGAAATTCAGAGGTAGAAGACAAAATTCTTGAGATAACTCAGATAGTAAAAGAGGCAGAAAAGAAGAGAGAGAAAGCAGAACGTTCACTGTCAGAATTATGGGGCTCTATGAAGCGTTCCAACATACGAGTTATAGGAATCCCAGAAGGGGAAGAAGAATGCCCCAGAGGAATGGAAGCCATACTAGAGAATATTATAAAAGAAAATTTCCCAAATATCACCAAAGATTCTGACACACTGCTTTCAGAGGGATATCGGACCCCAGGTCACCTCAACTCTAACTGAGCTTCTCCAAGACACATTGTGATGAACGTGTCAAAAGTCAAGACAAAAGAAAAGATTCTACAAGCTGCCAGGAGTAAGCGCCAGTTGACCTACAGGGGCAAATCCATCAGAGTGACCGCAGACTTCTCTAATGAAACTTTCCAAGCAAGAAGACAATGGTCATCTACCTTTAATCTACTTAAACAGAACAATTTCCAGCCCAGAATTCTGTACCCTGCTAAGCTAAGCTTCAAAATTGACGGAGATATCAAATCATTTACGGATATACAAACATTGAGGAAATTTGCCACAACAAGACCAGCTCTACAGGAAATACTTCAACCTGTTCTGCACACTGACCACCACAACGGATCAGCAGCAAAGTAAGAACTCAGAAAATAAAGAGCAGAACCTAACCTCCACACTGATGCAAAAGATAAAACTAAGCAATGGACTCTCACCAAATAAAACAAATAGAATACTACCACATTTATCAATTATCTCAATAAATGTTAATGGCTTGAATTCCCCACTGAAGAGACATAGATTGGCTGACAGGATTAAAAAACACAAGCCATCCATTTGCTGTCTGCAAGAAACACACCTGGCTTCAAAAGAGAAATTAAAGCTCCGAGTCAAGGGTTGGAAGACAATTTTTCAGGCAAATGGAATTCAGAAGAAAAGAGGAGTTGCAATCTTATTTTCAGATACATGTGGATTTAAAGCAACTAAAGTCAAAAAAGACAAAGATGGTCACTTTATATTGGTCAAGGGAAAAATACAACAAGAAGACATTACAATTCTAAATATCTATGCACCCAATTTAAATGTTCCCAGATTCTTGAAACAGACCTTACTCAGTCTGAGCAATATGATATCTGATAATACCATAATAACAGGGGACCTTAACACTCCTCTTACAGAGCTGGACAGATCCTCTAAACAGAAATTAAACAAAGATATAAGAGATTTAAATGAGACCCTAGAACAACTGTGCTTGATAGACGCATACAGAACACTCTACCTCAAAGATAAAGAATATATATTCTTGTCATCACCCCATGGAACATTCTCCAAAATTGATCATATCCTGGGACACAAAACAAATATCAACAGAATCAAAAGAATCGAAATTTTACCTTGTATCTTCTCAGACTATAAGAAAATAAAGGTGGAACTCAACTCTAACAAAAATTCTCAACCCCACCCAAAGTCATGGAAATTAAACAATCTTCTCTTGAATAACAGATGGGTGCAGGAAGAAATAAAACAGGAAATCATTAACTTCCTTGAGTATAACAACAATGAAGACACAAGCTACCAAAACCTGTGGGATACTGCAAAAGCAGTTTTGAGAGGAAAATTCATCGCTTTAGATGCCTACATTCGAAAAACAGAAAGAGAGCGCATCAACAATCTCACAAGAGATCTTATGGAATTGGAAAAAAAGAACAATCTAAGCCTAAACTCAGTAGAAGAAAAGAAATATCCAAAATCAAATCAGAGATCAATGAAATTGAAAACAAAAGAATCATTCAGAAAATTAATGAAACAAGGAGTTGGTTTTTTGAAAAAATAAATAAAATAGATAAACCATTGGCCAGACTAACGAGGAATAGAAAAGTAAACTCTCTAGTAACCTCAATCAGAAATTATAAAGGGGAAATAACAACTGATCCCACACACACACAAGAGATCATCTCTGAATACTACCAGAAACTCTATGCCCAGAAATTTGACAATGTGAAGGAAATGGATCAATATTTGGAATCACACCCTCTCCCTAGACTCAGCCAGGAAGAAAAAGAGCTCCTGAGAAGACCAATTTCAAGCACTGAGATCAAAGAAACAATAAAAAAGCTTCCAACCAAAAAATGCCCTGCTCCAGATGGCTTCACTCCAGAATTCTATCAAACCTTCAAGGAAGAGCTTATTCCTGTACTGCAGAAATTATTCCAAAAAACTGAGGAAGAGGGAATCCTCCCCAACACATTCTATGAAGCAAACATCACCTTGATACCAAAACCAGGAAAAGACCCAAACAAAAAGGAGAATTTCAGACCAATCTCACTCATGAATATAGATGCAATAATTCTCAACAAAATCCTAGCCAATAGATTACAGCTTATCATCAAAAAAGTCATTCATCATGATCAAGTAGGCTTCATCCCAGGGACGCAAGGCTGGTTTAACATACACAAGTCCATAAACGTTATCCACCATAATAACAGAGGCAAAAATAAAGATCACATGATCCTCTCAATAGATGCAGAAAAAGCATTTGATAAAATCCAGCATCCTTTTCTTATTAGAACACCGAAGAGTATAGGCATAGGTGGCACATTTCTAAAACTGATTGAAGCTATCTATGACAAACCCACAGCCAATATTTTACTGAATGGAGTAAAACTGAAAGCTTTTCCTCTTAGAACTGGAACCAGACAAGGTTGTCCTCTGTCACCTTTACTATTCAACATAGTGCTGGAAGTTCTAGCCAATACAATTAGGCAAGACAAGGAAATAAAGGGAATCCAAATGGGAGCAGAGGAGGTCAAACTCTCCCTCTTTGCTGACGACATGATCTTATACTTAGAGAACCCCAAAGACTCAACCACAAGACTCCTGGAAGTCATCAAAAAATACAGTAATGTTTCAGGATATAAAATCAATGTCCACATGTCAGTAGCCTTTGTATACACCAATAACAGTCAAGATGAGAAGCTAATTAAGGACACAACTCCCTTCACCATAGTCTCAAAGAAAATTAAATACCTAGGAATATACCTAACGAAGGAGGTGAAGGACCTGTATAAAGAAAACAATGAAATCCTCAGAAAGGAAATAGCAGAGGATATTAACAAATGGAAGAACATACCGTGCTCATGGACGGGAAGAATCAACATTGTTAAAATGTCTATACTTCCCAAAGCAATCTACGTATTCAATGCCATTCCTATCAAAATACCAACATTGTACTTTCAAGATTTGGAGAAAACGATTCTGCGTTTTTTATGGAACCGGAAAAAAACCCGTATAGTTAAGGCAGTTCTTAGTAATGAAAATAAAGCTGGGGGCATCAGCATACCAGACTTTAGTCTGTACTACAAAGCCATAGTGGTCAAGACATCATGGTACTGGCACAAAAACAGACATAGACACTTGGAATCGAATTGAAAACCAAGAAATGAAACTAACATCTTACAACTACCTAATCTTCGATAAACCAAACAAGAACATACCTTGGGGGAAAGACTCCCTATTCAATAAATGGTGTTGGGAGAACTGGATCTCCACATGTAAAAGACTGAAACTGGACCCACACTTTCCCCACTCACAAAAATTGATTCAAGATGGATAAAGGACTTAAATTTAAGGCATGAAACAATAAAAATCCTCAAAGAAAGCATAGGAAAAACACTGGAAGATATTGGCCTGGGGAAAGATTTCATGAAGAAGACTGCCATGGCAATTGCAACAACAACAAAAATAAACAAATGGGACTTCATAAAACTGAAAAGCTTATGTACAGCACAGGAGACAATAACCAAAGCAAAGAGACAACCCACGCAATGGGAAAGGATATTTGCATATTTTCAATCAGATAAAAGCTTGATAACTAGGATCTATAGAGAACTCAAATTAATCCGCATGAAAAAGGCCAACAATCCCATATATCAATGGGCAAGAAACATGAATAGAACTTTCTCTAAAGATGACAGACGAATGGCTAACAAACACATGAAAAAATGTTCATCATCTCTATATATTAGAGAAATCCAAATCAAAACAACCCTGAAATATCATCTAACCCCAGTGAGAATGGCCCACATCACAAAATCTCAAAACTGCAGATGCTGGCGTGGATGTGGAGAGAAGGGAACACTTTTACACTGCTGGTGGGACTGCAAACTAGTACAACCTTTCTGGAAGGAAGTATGGAGAAACCTCAAAGCACTCAAGCTAGAACTCCCATTTGATCCTGCAATCCCATTACTGGGCATCTACCCAGAAGGAAAAAAATCCTTTTATCATAAGGACACTTGTACTAGACTGTATATTGCAGCTCAATTTACAATCGCCAAAATGTGGAAACAGCCTAAATGTCCACCAACCCAGGAATGGATTAAGAAGCTGTGGTATATGTATACCACGGAATACTATTCAGCCATTAAAAAAAATGGAGACCTTACATCCTTCGTATTAACCTGGATGGAAGTGGAAGACATTATTCTTAGTAAAACATCACAAGAATGGAGAAGCATGAATCCTATGTACTCAATTTTGATATGAGGGCAATTGATGACAATTAAGGTTATGAGGGGGGGAAGCAGAAAGAGGGACAGAGGGAGGGGCGTGGGGCCTTGGTGTGTGTCACACTTTTTGGGGGCAAGACATGATTGCAAGAGGGACTTTACCTAACAATTGCAATCAGTGTAACCTGGCTCATTGTACCCTCAATGAATCCCTAGCAATAAATATATATATATATATATATATGAATTTATCTAACAAAGGACATGAAAGATCTATATAAAGAGAACTATGAGAATCTACGAAAAGAAATAGCTGAAAATATTAACAAATGGAAAAACATACCATGCTCATGGCTGGGAAAAATCAACATTGTTAAAATGTCCATACTACCCAAAGCAATATATAATTTCAATGCAATCCCTATTAAAGCTCTACTGCCATACTTTAAAGATCTTGAAAAAACAATACTTTGTTTTATATGGAATCAGAAAAAACCTCGAATAGCCAAGGTATTACTCAGAAATAAAAACAAAGCAGGAGAAATTACACTACCAGACCTCAGACTATACTACAAATCGATAGTGACAAAAAAAGCATGGTATTGGCACAAAAACAGAGAAGTGGAAGTCTGGAACAGAATAGAGAACCAAGAGATGAATCCAGCTACTTACTGTTATTTGATATTTGACAAGCCAATTAAAAACATTCAGTGGGGAAAAGATTCCCTATTTAACAAATGGTGCTGGGTGAACTGGCTGGCAACCTGCAGAAGATTGAAACTGGACCCACACCTTTCACAATTAACTAAGATAGACTCTCAGTGGATTAAAGATTTAAACTTAAGACATGAAACTATAAAAATACTAGAGGAGAGTGCAGGGAAAACCCTTGAAGAAATCGGTCTGGGTGAGTATTTTATAACGAGGACCCCCCTCCAGGGCAATTGAAGCAGCTTCAAAAATACACTACTGGGACTTGATCAAACTAAAAAGCTTCTGCACAGCTAAGAACACAGTAAGTAAAGCAAGCAAACAGCCCTCAGAATGGGAGAAGATATTTGCAGGTTATGTCTCCGACAAACGTTTAATAACCAGTTTTCACAGATAACTCAAATGCATTAGCAAGAATAGAACAAGGGATCCCATAGCAGGCTGGGCAAGGGATTTGAAGAGAAATTTCTCTGAAGAAGACAGGTGCGTGGCCTTCAGACATATGAAAAATGCTCATCATCTTTAATCATCAGAGAAATTCAAATCAAAACTACTTTGAGATATCATCTAACTCCAGTGAGACTAGCCTATATCACAAAATCCCAAGACCAGAGATGTTGGAGCAGATGTAGAGAAAAGGGAACACTTTTGCACTGCTGGTGGGAATGCAAAATAATACATTCCTTTTGGAAAGAGATACGGAGAACACTTAGAGATCTAAAAATAGATCTGCCATTCAATCCTGTAATCCCTCTACTGGGCACATACCCAGAAGACCAAAAATCACATCATAACAAAGATATTTGTACCAGAATGTTTAGTGCAGCCCTATTCATAATTGCCAAGTCATGGAAAGAGCCCAAGTGTCCATCGATCCACGAATGGATTAATAAATTGTGGTATATGTACACCATGGAATATTATGCAGCCTTAAAGAAAGATGGAGACTTTACTTCTTTCATGTTTACATGGATGGAGCTGGAACATATTCTTCTTAGTAAAGTATCTCAAGAATGGAAGAAAAAGTACCCAATGTACTCAGCCCTACTATGAAACTAATTTAGGGTTTTCACATGAAAGGTATAACCCAGTTACAACCTAAGAATAGGGGGAAGGGGGAAAGGGAGGGGAGGGAGGAGGGAGGTGAGTAGAGGGAAGGGGATTGGTGGGATTACACCAGTGGTGCATCTTACAAGGGCATATGTGAAACTTGGTAAATGTGGAATGTAAGTGTCTTGGCAGAGTAACTGAAAGAATGCCAGGAAGGCTATGTTAACCAGTGTGGTGAAAGTGTGTCAAACGGTCTGTGAAGCTAGTGAATGATGCTCCATGATCATATCAATGTACACAGCTATGATTTAATAAAAAAAAATAGAATAAATAAAACAAAGTATTGTTTTTTCAAGATCTTTTATGTATGACAGTGGAGCTTTAATAGGGATTGCATTGAAATTATATATTGCTTTGGGTAGTATGGACATTTTAACAATGTTGATTCTTCCCAGCCCTGAGCATGGTATGTTTTTCCATATGTTAACATTTTCAGCTATTTCTTTTCTTATAGTTTCATAGTTCTCTTTATATAGGTCTTTTACGTCCTTTGTTAGATAAATTCCCAAGTATTTCATCTTTGGCACTACTGTGAATGGGATAGAGTCCTTAACTGTTTTTTCAACTTTACTATTGTTGGTATATATAAAGGCTACCGATTTATAAATGTTGATTTTGTAACCTGAGACACTGCTGTATTCCTTTATCATTTCTAAGAGTTTTGTAGTAGAGTCCCTAGTGTTTTCCAGATATACAATCATATCATCTGCGAAGAGCGAATGTTTGATCTCTTCTGACCCTATATGGATACCCTTGATCGCTTTCTTCCCTAATTGCGGTGGCTAAAACTTCCATTACAATTTTAAAAAGCAATGGAGACAATGGGCAGCCTTGTCTGGTTCCTGATCTGAGTGGAAATGATTCCAATTTAACTCCATTCAATATGATATTGGCTGTGGGTTTGCTGTAGATGGCCTCTATCAGTTTAAGAAAAGTCCCTTCTAGACCAATTTTCTTGAGTGTTCTGATCATGAAGGGATGCTGGATATTATCAAAAGCTTTTTCTGCATCGATTGAGAGAATCATATGGTCTTTGTTTTTTATTTTGTTTATGTGCTGAATTACATTTATAGATTTACGGATATTGAACTAGCCTTGAGACCCTGGGATAAAACCAACTTGGTCATGGTGTATAATTTGTTTGATGTGTTGCTGGATTCTGTTTGTTAGGATCTTGTTGAATATTTTTGCATCTATATTCATTAGTGATATTGGTCTATAATTTTCTTTTCTTGTTGGGTCTTTTCCTGGTTTGGGATCAGGGTGATGTTTACTTCATAGAACGTGTTGGGTAGTCTTACTTCTTCTTCTACCTTTTGGAGCAGGTTGAGTAATACAGGTACTAATTCCTCTTTAAAGGTTTGGTAGAATTCTGATGTGAAACCATCTGGTCCTGGGCTTTTCTTTTTAGGGAGGTTTTGTATAGTTGATGCTATTTCTGAACTTGATATGGGCCTGTTCAGTATTTCCACTTGATTCTGGCTAAGTCTTGGAAGGTGATGTGCTTCCAAGTATCGATCAATTTCCTTCAGATTTTCATATTTCTGAGAATAAAGTTTCTTGTAATATTCATTAAGGAGTGTTTTATTTTCCATGAGTCTTCAAAGATCAGCAAGCAGGATCTAATTGATAATTTTTCTCAGTATAAATATGATTCATTTGATGGTAAGACTTGAACCTACTGAGTTAACAACATAGTGTCTTCTGTTTTACCATCTGTCTTGGGTTATACTTTCTTTTTTTTTTTTTTTTTTGTAGAGACAGAGTCTCACTGTACCGCCCTCGGGTAGAGTGCCGTGGCATCACACGGCTCACAGCAACCTCTAACTCTTGGGCTTACGTGATTCTCTTGCCTCAGCCTCCCAAGCAGCTGGGACTACAGGCGCCCGCCACAACGCCCGGCTATTTTTTTGTTGCAGTTTTGGCCGGGGCTGGGTTTGAACCCGCCACCCTCAGCATATGGGGCCGGCGCCCTACTCACTGAGCCACAGGCGCCGCCCGGGTTATACTTTCTCTTTTAAATGTTCTAGTATGTTCATTGTGTAACATTACATTAACAGAGAAGATGGTGGCAAAATGATATCTGAGTAATTTTGATCTAATTTTTTTTGATACAAGGTCTCATTTTGTTGCCCAGGCTGGAGTACAGTGGCACAAATATAGATCACTGCAGCTATGAACTCCTGGGCTCAAGTATTGATCTAATTTTTGATCATCTATTAATATAACATATGGCCCACAGAGAGTCAGCTTAAGGCAACAGGGATATGGAGAATATGTTTATCCCTTAGACACATAAAAACTCAAATAATATTTGGAAATATTGTGAGGGCCAAATAAAATATATCTGTGACTGAAAAAAAAACACAAAAAAAAACCATGGTCCAAACAGTTTCCTTACATGACCCAGCATATGTAAGTGATTCTGAAAGGACAAATCTTGGTGATCTATCTTGTAATGAGAAACGGAAGACCTAAAATTTAATTCCATTTCTCTTTCTGTACTAAAATTTGCTGTTGTGATTTTTTTGTAAGTCCCTTCCCCTCTCTGAAACATAGTGTCAAATAAATTGAGTCAAGTGATGCCTAAGATCTTTTATAGATTCTGATTCTAATAGTATATTAGAGTATGAAATATCTGTAATCATGAATGCTGAGTGTCTTGTTTGTTTTGTGCTTCTATAACAAAATACCTGACACTGAGCAGTAATTTATAAAAGAAAAACAAACCTCTTTCTGTTTCATAGTTCTGGAGGTGGTAAGACCACTGGGCATCTAGTGAGGGCCTTCTTGCTATGTCCTCACATGGTAGAAGGTAGAGGGCAAGAGAGAATCAGCAACCTCCATCATGCCCCTTTATAAAAGTGGCTATTCCCATTCATTAGGGAGGGGTCCTCATGGCCTAATCACAGCTTAAAAGGCCTCACCTCTTACACTAGCACATTAACAACAACTGAATTTTGGAGGGGACACGTTCAAACCATGGTTATCTGTTGTCACTATAAACATCTTAAGCCTCTTTTATGTTCTTCCTGTGTTTTTCTTTCATCCTCTTCATTTCTAGATGTATTCTGTTAGTCGATTCAGGTAAGTGATTGTAGATGTTAATTGAATCACAGAATTCATAATTGTATATTGGCATTACTTAAAGTATGTTTACAGAGAGAAACACCAACAAATCAGAGTCATTTGAAGGAATATCAATTTAAAGATAAATGCTCATCAATAAAAAGACACTGATGTAAATCTTGGGACTCTCTGATTACTTGGAGATGTATATTTATAAAATGTTAGATGAAAGCTGATTTTCTGAGAGATAGGGACCAATTTTTCCACTCTATTTTGGTTTCCATGAGAGATTTTTTCTATATTTTTTTGTTGTCTTTATGTTTACATCACTGACTAGTTATGGTGACTTAACATGACAGATGAATTTAGGAGTATGATCATACTTAGAGAACCACAAAGACTCAACCACAAAACTCCTGGAAGTGATCAAAATATGCAATAATGCCTCAGGATATAAAATCAGTCTCCACAAATCAGTAGCCTTTGCATATGCCAATAACAGCAAAGATGAGGAACTAATCAAGGACACAATTCCCTTCTCAGTAGCTTCAAAGAAAATGAAATACCTAGGAATATACTCAACAAAAGAGGTGAAGGACCTCTAAAAGAAAACTACAGAACCCTTAGAAAAGAAATAGCAGAAGATATTAACAAATGCAAGAACATACTATGCTCATGGCTGGGAAGAATCAACATTGTTAAAATGTCTATACTTCCCAAAGCAATCTGCAGATTCAATGCAAATAAATTACCAGTAAAATACCAACATCATACTTTTAAGATTTGTAAGAAAAATAATTCTTCATTTTGTGTGAAACCAGAAAAAGCCCTGTATAGCTAAGGCAATTCTTAGTAATAAAAACAAGGCCGGGGCCATTAGCCTACCAGACTTTAGATTGTACTACAAGGCCATAGTGATCAAAACAGTATGGTACTGGCACAAAAATAGAGACATAGACATCTGGAATAGAATAGAAAACCACAAGATGGAACTAAAATCTTTGATAAAGCAAACAAGAGCACTCACTGGGAGAAAGAATCCCAATTCAATAAATGGTGCTGGGAGAACTGGATAACCACGTGTAAAAGACTGAAACTGGACGAGAACCTTTCTCCACTCACTAAAATTGATTCAAGATGGGTAAAAGATCTAACTCTGAGGCATGAATCAATAAAAATCCTTGAAGCAAATGTGGGGAAAACACTTGAAGCTATTGGCTTGGGGAAAGACTTCTGCAACAACAACAAAAATAAACAATTGGGACTTAATTAAATTGAATAGCTTCTGTATAGCTAAGGAGACAACAACCAAAGCAAAAAGACAACCTTCAGAATAAAAAAGATATTTGCATATTATGAATTGGACAAAAGATTGATAACTAGAATCTACAGAGAACTCAAATTAAGCAACAAAAAAAGAGTCAACAATCCCTTAGATCAATGGGCAAGTGAGATGAATAGAACCTTCTCTAAAGAAGACAGATGAATGGCTAATAAGCATATGAAAAAATGCTCATGAACCCAAATCATCATAGAAATGCAAATCAAAACCACCCTGAGACACCTAACCCTAGTGAGAATGGTCCACATCACAAAGACTCAAAGCTGCAGATGCTGGCGTGGTTGTGGACAGAAGGGAACACTTTTACACGCTGGTGAGACTGCAAACTAATACAACCCTTTTGGAAGAAAGTATGGAGAACCCTTGAAGAACTCAAACTAGACCTCCCAGTTGATCCTGCAATCCCATTACTGGGCATCTGCCCAGAAGAAAAAAATCATTTTATAATAAGGACATTTGCACTAGACTGTTCATTGCAGCTTAATTTAAAATTGCCAAATTGTGGAAACAAGTTAAATGCCCACCAATCCAGGAATGGATTGATAAGCTGTGGAATATGTATATCATGGAATACTATACAGCCACTAAAAGGATGGTTACTTCACATTTTTTATATTAATTTGGATGGAGTTGAAATACATTCTTCTTAGTAAAGCATCACAAGAATGGAGAATCAAGAATCTAATGTACTCAATTCTGATATGAGAACAATTGATGCTAGTATATGGTGGGGAGAGGGGACTGTGGGAATGTAAAAAGGAAGGAGGGAGGGGATGTGGTGCCGCTGTGTGTGACACACCTTTTGGGGATGGGACACTATTATTAGAGGGACTTTACCCAGCAAATGCAAGCAGTGTAACCTGGCTCTTTATACCCTCAATGATTCCCCAACAATAAAAAAAAAAAATAGGTGCTGAGTTTCAGTTTTGAATGATGAAAATGTTGTGGAGATTGGCTGCACAACCATGTATATGTACTTAGCACTACTGAACTGTACACTTAAAATGGGTAAGTTCATAAATTTTATGTTACATATATTTAACACAATTAAAAATAAAAACTATATTAATAAAAAAATTAGGAGTATGAAATAAGTAAGTGTAACTCAGCCTCTGTCTTATATTTCTTTGGAAGCATGCATTCTTGTCTTCTCCTTCATGCCTTAAGTTTTACAGGGACAAGCTTTCACATGAGGTTACTTTGGGTTGTATAGCCAAGATTTTGTTCTCCATGTGCACCATGGAGATGCACTTCTGTCTTTCAAGTGGTTCAAAACTCAGGCAAAGAAAGGATGAGTTATATTTTAGCTACCTAAAACCCTCATAACCATAAAGTATAACTCCTACAAATCTAAAAAAGATAATGGAAACTCTGTGGACTTTAGCCATGCTTTATTGGGGATCTGGGGAGTCATTCCAATAAATGTCTTATCAGAGAAAAAGGGGTATCTATCTATGTTCACGGCCAAACTTTGTGGATCTTCTGATAGAATAGTCTTTCATTGTCACCACTGACAGAATGAAGATTTTCTGAGTGACTGTTTGGTACTATACCTTGCAAAATTCCCTCTAGGAAGGCAACACATCAGATGTGGTTCTTATGGAAAAACATTAGACCTGTATTTATTAGCACTTTCCACATAAGCTTTTAGGCCTTTTGAATAAGACAGATATTTCCAGTGGTATCTCAGCACTGTCACATTGAATGGGATGTCCTGAACTGAAATTTGGGGACCCCTACAGATCCTAATGGAGTAGTACTTCTAGATCCAATGGATTTGTTATCAAAGAGAATTTTTCCTAGAGTAACAGAAATTCTTCTCTCCTTACCTTTATTGTCTCTGCTCTGAATTTATGAGAAACTGCTCTGCCTCTGGTCTCCTAAAATGTAGTTAGGAGAAAGTTCCTATAATATTATTTCAGGAGAAGAAAAAAAATTTTAACGACTGCAGTCAAATGACTCGAGTATCCTTCAGAAGAGACAGGAAAAAATCATGCTGAGTAGGATGCTGGCCTATCTACTTGTGATTCTGCTATGTTAATCTATAAAATATCTAATTCTAATATCCTATTTTTTTCTGGCTGCAGAAATACCTTAGAAAATATTTATCAAATTAACAATCTGTGTTTCTTTGCCAGAGCTCTCAAATTAGCCTTTCCCTTACAGCAAAAAAGAGGCCAAAAGTGAGAGGGGAGGAATAAATAAATTGTTAAAGAACGGAAAAGAATGGCTTTTAATGGCATTTTTAAATACTTGGTTGAAACAAGAGAATGAAAGATGAAAATGTGATGCCATATTTATCTCCATTCCATTGATCTTATTTGCCATCCAAATTCTGAACTCAATTTCTGACATCTCAGCCATTTGTTTATGAATGGGATCATCTGATGTGTCTGTTTTGTCATTTCTTTTTTTTTTCCAGTTTTTTTTTCTTATTAAATCATAGCTGTGTACATTAACTCAATCATGTGGCACCATATGTTTTGTCATTTCTTGGGGGAGTTGATCTACTCTGATTATTCATGTTGCCAGAGTTTTTCTGCTGATTCCGCCCAATGATTATTTTTCACCATTTGGGTAAATGGGAAGGTAAGGTGAAATTGGACTGGGGGCTCCTGTAGTTGTGGTTAACTAGCCCTTTACCAAGGATCTGGGACTGGTGACTGTAGCTTTTTCCCCTACAGCTTTGCAAAGAACCCGTACAGTATTACAGTCTGAGGCTCTGGGGATCTACTTGGTGTGGTAGGGTTAGGTGGCTCTGTCTTGCATTCAGCTGGCCTTTTTCCAATCCTAGTGGATCAGTGACTCTGGGTTGAAGTCTCAGCTGTGGAGAAATACAAGCAACTAAGACACCCCGTCTCCCATGGGCAACAACTGGTGATCCCATTTCATTGTGGGCAAGAGACATGAACAGAAGCTTCTCTGAAGAAGACAGGCACACACCCTAAAGACACATGAAAAAATGCTCATCATCTTTAATCACCAGAGAAATGCAAACCAAAACAACTTTGAGATATCATCTAACTCCAGTAAGAGTAGCCCACATCACAAAATCCCCAAATTACATATATTGGCGTGGATGTGGTGAAAAGGAAACACTTCTGCACTGCTGGTGGGAATGCAAGCTAGTACGTTCCTTTTGGAAAGAAGTTTGGAGAGCACTCAGGGATCTAAATGTAGACCTGCCATTTGATCCTACAATTCCTCTACTAGGTGTATGTCCAAAAGACCAAAAATCATTTGGCAATAAAGATATTTGCACCAGATTGTTCATTGAAGCTCAATTCATAATTGCCAGTCTTGGAAGAAGCCCAAGTGTCCATCAACACATGAATGGATTAATAAATTGTGGTATATGTATACTATGGAATACTATGCAGCATTAAAAAAGATGGAGACTTTGCCTTGTTTATGTTTACATGGATGGAGCTGGAAAATATTCTTCTTAGTAGAGTATCTCAGGAATAGAAAAAAATCCAACGTACTCAGTACTACTATAAAACCAATTTATAATCACTCACACTTTCATATGAGAGATGAATCACAACTATAGCCCAGGATAAAGGGGGGAAGGGATGGGGTATGGGAAGGGAGGGGGATGATTCGATAGAGGGAGGGTTAATGGTGGAACCACACCTATGGAGCATATTGCAAGGGTACAAGTCAAATCTATCAAGTATTGAACACAAATGTCTTAACACTGTGATTAAGTAAATAAGGTGAAAGATATGTTAATTAGTAGGATGTAAGCACTCTAATTTGTACAAATAATCAACACGTTGAATCCCACAAATGCATAAATATATTCATGATATATGTATATATGACTTAATAAAAAAGAAAAGAAACTGTAATGCCTTGCAAACTGCAAGCCAAGTCGATCTGGGCTAGATTTTATATAAATGGGAGTGATGAACCTCTAATTTATTATCTCTTATTACTTATTACTGTGTATCTTATTTTCCAAGCATTAAGTTTTTTCAACTAATATCAGAATATAGTGAGTTCTTTCACATTCTAATCAATACTGAGAGAGGACAGATTCATTTGACAAATATTCTTAAGCTCCTACTCTGTGCTAGTCTGTTCAGAGTATGTTTAGTTTTTATTCTAGAGGTGTACCTTGTTTTATTATGCTTCTGTTGATTGTATTTCAAAGATACTACTTTGTTTGCAGGGATAAGTGATCAGCAGTCTTTCATGTTACTATTATAGTTGTTTTGAAATATCATAAACCACACACATATGAAATGGCAAAGTTAATTGATAGTGTGTGTGCTCTGACTGCTCCACCAACCAGACATTCCCCTGTCTCTCTCCCTCTCCATGGGCCTCTCTATTCCCCGAGACACAACAATATTGAAATTAGGCCAATTAATAATCATACAGTGGCCTCTAAATGTTCAAGTGAAAGGAAGAGTTACATGTCTCTCACTTAAAATCAACAGATAGAAATAATTAAGCTTAGCAAGGAAGGCATGTCAAAAGTCAAGACAGGCCATAAGCTGGGCCTGTTGCAGCAAACCAGTGGTTCTCAACCTGCCTAATGCTGCAATGTATTTTCATTGTTACAAGGGGGTTGCAACCCACAGGTTGAGAACTGCCGCGCCAGTCAAGTTGTGAATACAAAGGAAAAGTTTTTGCAGGAAACTGAAAGTGCTCTCCAGTGAACACATAAGTGACAAGAAAGTGAAACAGCCTTATTGCTGATATGAAGAAAGTTTTAATGGTCTGGCTAGTGATCAAATCAGCTACAACATTCCCTTAAATCAGGAACTAATCTAGAGTAAGGCCCTTACTCTCTTCAATTCTCTGAAGGCTTAAGGAGGTGAAGCTACAAAAGAAAAGTTTGAAGCTGAGCAGAAGTTGGTTCATGAGGTTTAAGGAAAGAAGCTGTCTCCGTAATATTAAAGTGCAAGGTGAATAAAGTGGTACTGGAGAAGCTGCAGCAATTTATCTAGAAGTTCTAGCTAACATAATTAATGAGAGTAGCTACACTATGCAACGGGTTTTCAATATAAATGAAAAAGCCTTCTATTAGAAGAAGTTGACATCTAGGACTTTCATAGCTAGAGAGAAGCAAATGCTTGGCTTCAAAGGAAAGGATGACTATATTGTGAGAGGCTAATACAAGTGGTGACCTTAATTTGATGCCACTGCTCATTGACCATTCAGAAAATCATAAAGTCCTTAAGAGATATGCTAAATCTACTCTGTATGTGCTCCCCAAATGTAACAACAAACCTGGAACACAGCGTATCTGTTTACTGCATGCTTTTCTGAATATTTTAAACTGGTCATTGAAACTTACTGCTCAAGAAAAGAAATTTCTTTCAAAATACTACTGCTGATTCCACATTCAACTAAGAAGATTTCCTTACCTCTTCCCAGATTCATCTTGTCTCTTCTGGCACAAAGACCAAAGAGCACTTCTGCCTCTCCCTACCTCCATCCTGAAGCAGAAATGCTACCTGATTGCCTAGGACTTCCTCTGAAGGAACTCAATATTTTCCTTTATTTCCATGCTCGAGAGGTCAGAGAGGCCCCTGAAACAGCTCTTGGAAAGATCTTGAAAGTTTTGGGGTTTTGGAGGGGGTACAGAGTCTCTCTTTCTGCTGCCCTCAGTAAAGTGTTGTGGACTCAGCCAAGCTCACAGCAATCTCAAACTCCTGGATTCAAGTGATTCTCTTGCCTCAGCCTCCAGTGTAGCTGGGACTTCAGACCTTCCTGGGGCTATGAGCACAGAATTCAATATGTGATTGGATTGAATGGAAGAGGAGAAGATAGGATGAGAGTTGAAGGTAAATAGTAACCAAGCCAGACTGGAAGTTCTACACTGAGAACTGCTACCTTAGTCATACAGGACTGGAACAGAGATTCAGATGCACCCGGCCCTCAGGGAATCATCAGCCCATAGACAAAGGAAGGCAGAAGGCTAAAGCTGACCATGCTATGAATACAAACCTGCAGGAGTAAAGACAGGACCTGAGGTACAGGTTCTGGGAACTCAAAACAGTTTCTGTTCTGCAGAGGAATTTAGCAGGGACAGAAACAAACTCCCACAAAGTTGTTTTGTTCTGTCAGTAACATCTCTCAGGGGTGGGGCTGGAACTGAGTGAACACCCCCCAGCCTCCATCAAGCACCAGAGGTTGTTAGGCCTCACCACCCCCTGCTGGATAAAGGCAGAGAGTAGTGGCCTGGCTGAGCAGATACAGATTTCCTTGTGATTCAGGCAGGTACAAACCCCTGGAGTATCTGCTCAATGGAGGCAACTGAGTCACAGCACTGTGGGGGCTATCAGTGACTCGGTGTGACAGAGGGGCAAGGTGGGGAAAAAGGCATCAACCTTCCCAGACTACTCTAATAGCTGGGCGAGTCATCCTGACTTCACGGAGCACCAGAGCAAGTCATATTTGAGTTGTCACCAGATCCCTGCCATCCAGTTCCCAGACACTTTTGAAACTCTCACACCTGAGACAGGTGCTGACTAGGACAACTGATTTGGACCTTTTGAACTGAGCCAATCACCTGAGGACTATTCAAGTTGTGCCCTGGGTGTGTGGCTGTAGGAAGGTTTGATTTTCCTTTTCCAGTTGTTGCCTATGGGGGGCGGGGTGACTTCATTGCTGGTATTTCTCCACAGTTGAAACTTCAAACCAGAGTGACTGTTTCACTAGGGTCGAACAGAGACCAGCTGAAAACAAGACAGAACCACTTAGCTCCACCACACCAAAAAGGTCCCCAGTCTCTCAGACCATAGCATTGTACGGGTCCTCAACAAAGCTCCAGTGGAAAAGTCAAATGGTGTAAAAAAAAATCATGGGGTGAAATCAACAGAAAAAATCTGGTAGAATGAATAACCAGAATAGATCAACCCCCCCCAAAAAAAAAAGATATGGCAGATGTAACTGAAGATCCCATTCATAAACAGCTGGCCGAGATGTCAGAAATCAAATTCAGAATTTGGATTGCAAACAAGATTAATAGAATGGAGGAAAATTTGGGATTAGAAATTCAAGGAGCAATTCAAAAGTCAGAATTAGAAATTCAAGGAGAAATTCAAAAGTTGTCTCAAGAATTTAATGAATTTAAAGACAAAACCACCAAAGATTTTGATGCACTGAAGCAAGAATTTGCAGCCTTCAAAGGTCTGAAAAATACAGTAGAATCCCTCAGTAACAGAGTGGAGCAGCAGAAGAAATGATTTCTGAAATTGAAGACAAAGCTTTTGAACACTCCCAAACTCTTAAAGAAGAAGAGAAATGGAGACCAAAAACAGATCATTCCCTCAGAGGGCTTTGGGATAATTTGAAGAAGGCTAACATCCCCCTCATTGGAATCCCTGAAAGTGATGAAGTAGCCTCGCAAGGCACAGGGACCCTTCTCCAGGAAATTATGAAAGAGAATTTTCCAGACATGCCAAGAGATTCTGAAATTCAGATAGCAGAGTTTTAGAACCCCAGCATGACTCAATCCGAATAAGACATCCCCCAGGCATGTTATAATTAACTTCACCAGTGTAAATGTGAAAGAGAAAATTCTGAAACTAGCCAGACATAAGAAATCCATTACCTACAAAGGGAAGAATATTAGAATGACTGCAGATCTCTCTGCTGAAACTTTTCAAGCCAGAAGAGGATGGTCATCAACTTTTAATGTCCTAAAACAAAATAACTTTCAACCCCAGATCATGTATCTAGCTAAACTGAGTTTCATTTATGATGGAGAAATTAAATACTTTAATGAGATTCATATGTTGAAGAAATTTGCCATAACCAAACCAGCTCTTCAGGATATTCTCAGACCTATCGTCCATAACAACCAGCCCAATCCTTTGCCACAAAAATAAACTCACTCATAAACTTTTGTTCAAACTCCAACTTCCACAGTGGCGAAAGATTAAAAATGTCCACTGGTCTTTCAAAAAACCCAATACCCAAAATTTCACCAGACTTATCAATATTCTCCATTAATGTGAATGGCTTAAAGAGGCACAGGTTAGCTGACTGGATACAAAAACGTAGGTGAGTCACATCTCACCTTAAAAGATAAACATAGACTCAGGGTGAAAGGATGGTCATCCATATTTCAGGCAAATGGTAGCCAGAAAAAAGCAGGCATTGCAATTCTATTTGCAGACACAATAGGCTTTAAACCAACAAAAGTAAGGAAGGACAAAAATGGGTACTTCATATTTGTTAAGGGTAATACTCAATACGATGAGATTTCAATTATGAATATTTATGCACCCAACCAGAATGTGCCTCAATTCATAAGAGAAACTCTGACATGAGCAACTTGATTTCCTCCAGCTCCATAATAGTCAGAGATTTCAACACTCCTTTGGCAGTGTTGGATAGATCCTCCAATAAGAAGCTGAGCAAAGAAATCTTAGACTTAAACATAACCATCCAACATTTGGATTTAGCAGACATCTACAGAACATTTCATCCCAACAAAACTGAATACACATACTTCTCATCAGCCCATGGAACATACGCCAAAATCAATCACATCTTAGGTCACAAGTCTAACCTCAGTAAATTTAAAGGAATAGAAATTGTTCCTTGCATCCCGTTGGACAACCATGGAATGAAAGTTGAAGTCAGTAACAACAGGAACCTGCATACTCATATAAAAACATGGAAGTTAAATAACCTTATGCTGAATGATAGCTGGGTCGGAGATGAGATCAAGAAGGAAACTGCCAAATTTTTGGAACAAAACGACAATGAAGACACATATTATCAGAACCTCTGGGATACCGCAAAGGCAGTCCAAAGAGGGAAATTTATAGCACTGCAAGCCTTGCTCAAGAGAATGGAAAGAGAAGAAGTTAACAACTTAATGGGACATTTCAAGCAGCTGGAAAAGGAAGAACATTCCAACCCCAAACCCAGTAGAAGAAAAGAAATAACCAAAATTAGAGCAGAATTAAATGAAATTGAAAACAAAAGAATTATACAACAGATCAATAAATCAGAAAGTTGGTTTTTTGAAAATGTCAATAAAATAGATAAACCTTTGGCTAACCTAACCAGGAAAAAAAAAAGTAAAATTTCTAATCTCATCAATCAGAAACTACAAAGACGAAATAACAACAGACTCCTCAGAAATTCAAAAAATCCTTAATGAATACTACAAGAAACTTTATTCTCAGAAATATGAAAACCTGAAGGAAATTGACCGATACTTGGAAGCACGTCACCTTCTAAGACTTAGCCAGAATCAAGTGGAAATGTTGAACAGGCCAATATCAAGTTCTGAAATAGCATCAACCATATGAAATCTCCCCAAAAAGAAAAGCCCAGGATCAGATGGCTTCACTTCAGAATTCCACCAAACCTTTAAAGAGGAACTAGTACCTATATTACTCAACCTGTTCCAAAATGTAGAAAAAGAAACAACACTACCCAACATGTTCTATGAAGGAAACATCACCCTGATTCCCAATCCAGGAAAAGACCCAACAAGAAGAGAAAATTATAGACCAATATCACTAATGAATATTGATGCAAAAATATTAAACAAGATCCTAACAAAGAGAATCCAGCGACACATCAAACAAATTAGAAATCATGACCAAGTCAGTTTTATCCCAGGGTCTCAAGGCTGGTTCAATATACGTAAATCTATAATTATAATTCAGCACATAAACAAATTAAAAAACAAAGACCAGGGTGGCGCCTGTGGCTCAAGGAGTGGGGTGCCAGTCCCATATACCAGAGGTGGCGGGTTCAAACGCAGCCCCGGCCAAAAAAACCACAGAACACACACACACAAAAAAAAAAAACAAAGACCATATGATTCTCTCAATTGATGCATAAAAAGCTTTTGATAATATCCAGCATCCCTTCATGATCAGAACACTTAAGAAAATTGGTATAGAGGAACACTTCTTAAATTGATAGAGGCCATCTACAGCAAACCCACAGCCAATATCGTATTGAATGGAGTTAAATCGAAACCATTTCCACTCAGATCAGGAACCAGACAAGGCTGCCCATTGTCTCCACTGCTCTTTAACATTGCAATGGAAGTTTTAGCCATCACAATTAGGGAAGAAAAGGCGATCAAGGGTATCCATATAGGGTCAGAAGAGATCAAACTTTCGCTCTTCACAGATGATATGATTGTATATCTGGAAAACACCAGGGATTCTACTATAAAATTCTTAGAAGTAATAAAGGAATACAGCAGTGTCTCAGGTTACAAAATCAACACTCATAAATTGATAGCCTTTATATATACCAACAATAGTCAAGCTGAAAAAACATTTAAGGACTCTATTACATTCACAGTAGTGCCAAAGAAGATGAAATATTTGTGAGTTTATCTAACAAAGAACATGAAAGATCTCTATAAAGAGAACAATGAAACTCTAAGAAAATAAATAGCTGAAAATGTTAACAAATGGAAAAACATACCATGCTCATGGCTGAAAAGAATCAACATTGTTAAAATGTCCATACTACCCAAAGCAATATACAATTTTTTTTTCTTTTTTTTTTTATTGTTGGGGATTCATTGAGGGTACAATAAGCCAGGTTACACTGGTTGCATTTGTTAGGTTAAGTCCCTCTTGCAATCATGTCTTGCTCCCAGAAGGTGTGGCACACACCAAGGACCCACCCCACCCCCTCCTTCCCTCTCTCTGCTTTTCCTTGCCCCCCCATGACCCTAATTGTCATTAATTGTCCTCATATCAAAATTGAGTACATAGGATTCATGCTTCTCCATTCTTGTGATGATTTACTAAGAATAATGTCTTCCACTTCCATCCAGGTTAATACGAAGGATGTAAAGTCTCCATTTTTTTTAATAACTGAATAGTATTCCATGGTATACATATACCACAGTTTGTTAATCCATTCCTGAGTTGTTGGGCATTTAGACTGTTTCCACATTTTGGCAATTGTAAATTGAGCTGCAATAAACAGTCTAGTACAAGTGTCCTTATGATAAAAGGATTTTTTTCCTTCTGGGTAGATGCCCAGTAATGGGATTGCAGGATCAAATGGGAGGTCTAGCTTGAATGCTTTGAGGTTTCTCCATACTTCCTTCCAAAAAGGTTGTACTAGCTTGCAGTCCCACCAGCAGTGTAAAAGTGTTCCCTACTCTCCACATCCACGCCAGCATCTGCAGTTTTGAGATTTTCTGATGTGGGCCATTCTCGCTGGGGTTAGATGGTTATCTCAGGGTGGTTTTGATTTGCATTTCTCTAATAGATAGGGATGATGAACCTTTTGTCATATGTTTGTTAGCCATTCATCTGTCTTCTTTAGAGAAAGTTCTATTCATGTCTCTTGCCCATTGATATATGGGATTGTTGGCTTTTTTCATGTAGATTAATTTGAGTTCTCTATAGATCCTAGTTATCAAGCTTTTGTCTGATTGAAAATATGCAAATATCCTTTCCCATTGTGTAGGTTGTCTCTTTGCTTTGGTTGTTGTCTCCTTGGCTGTATAGAAGCTTTTCAGTTTAATGAAGTCCCATTTGTTTATTTTTGTTGTTGCAATTGCCATGGTAGTCTTCTTCATGAAGTCTTTCCCCAGGCCAATATCTTCCACTGTTTTTCCTATGCTTTCTTTGAGGATTTTTATTGTTTCATGCTTTAAATTTAAGTCCTTTATCCATCTTGAATCAATTTTTGTGAGTGGAGAAAGGTGTGGGTCCAGTTTCAGTCTTTTACACGTGGATATCCAGTTCTCCCAATACCATTTATTGAATAGGGAGTCATTCCCCCAAGGTATGTTCTTGTTTGGTTTATCGAAGATTAGGTGGTTGTAAGATGTTCGTTTCATTTCTTGGTTTTCTATTCAATTCCAAGTGTCTATGTCTCTATTTTTATGCCAGTACCATGCTGTCTTGACCACTATGGCTTTGTAGTACAGACTACAATCTGGTATGGTGATGCCCCCAGCTTTATTTTTATTACTAAGAACTTCCTTAGCTATATGGGTTTTTTTCCAGTTCCATACAAAATGCAGAATCATTTTTTCCAAATCTTGAAAGTACGATGTTGGTATTTTGATAGGAATGGCATTGAATAGGTAGATTGCTTTGGGAAGTAGACTTTTTTTTAAGTATTTTTTTTTTTTTTTATTGTTGAGGATTCATTGAGGGTACAAGAAACCATGTTACACTGATTGCATTTGTTAGGTCAAGTCCCTCTTTCAATCGTGTCTTGCCCCCAAAAGGTGTGGCACACACCAAGGCCCCACCCCCTCCCTCCTTCTCTTTCTCTGCTCTTCCTTTCCCCACCCCTAACTCCTTCTTTCTCCCTCTGCTCTCCTCTCCCCCCCTTGCCCCCCTCCCCCGCTATGTCATTATGTCCTCATATCAAAATTGAATACATGGGATTCATGCTTCTCCATTCTTGTGATGCTTTACAAAGAATAATGTGTTCCACTTCCATCCAGGTTAATAGAAAGGATGTAAAGTCTCCATTGTTTTTAAATGGCTGTGATATATGTACATCATTCCATGGTGTACATATATCACAGCTTGTTAATCCATTCCTGGGTTGGTGGGCCTTTAGGCTATTTCCACATTTTTGGGGATTGTAGATTGATCTGCAATAAACAGTCTAGTGCAAGTGTCCTTATGATAAAAGGATTTTTTTCCTTCTGGGTAGATGCCCAGTAATGGGATTGCAGGATCAAATGGAGGTCTAGCCTGAGTGCTTTGAGGTTTCTCCATACTTGCTTCCAAAAAGATTGTATTAGTTTGCAGTCCCACCAGCAGTGCAAAACTGTTTCCTTTTCTCCACATCCACAGAAGCATCTGCAGTTTTGAGATTTTGTGATCTGGGCCATTCTCGCTGGGGTATCTCAGGGTGGTTTTGATTTGCATTTCTCTAATATATAGAGATGAACATTTTTTCATGTGTTTATTAGCCATTTGTCTGTCTTCTTTAGGGAAGGTTCTATTCATGTCTCTTGCCCATTGATACATGGGATTGTTGGCTTTTTTCATGTAGATTAATTTGAGTTCTCTATAGATACTAGTTATCAAGCTTTTGTCTGATTCAAAATATGCAAATAACCTTTCCCACTGTGTAGGTTGTCTATTTGCTTTGGTTGTTGTCTCCTTAGCTGTACAGAAGCTTTTTAGTTTAATTAAGTCCCATTTGTTTATTTTTGTTGTTGTTGCAATTGCCATGGCAGTCTTCCTCATGAAGACTTTCCTTGGCCAATATCTTCCATTGTTTTTCCTATGCTTTCTTTGAGGATTTTTATTGTTTCATGTCTTAAATTCAAGTCCTTTATCCATCTTGAATCAATTTTTGTGAGTGGAGAATGGGAAATAGACATTTTAACAATGTCGATTCTTCCCAGCCATGAGCATGGTATGTTCTTCCATTTGTTAATATCCTCTGCTATTTCCTTTCTGAGGATTTCATAATTTTCTTTATAGAGGTCCTTCACCTCCTTCGTTAGGTATATTCCTAGGTATTTCATTTTCTTTGAAACTATGGTGAAGGGAGTTGTGTCCTTAATTAGCTTCTCATCTTGACTGTTATTAGTGTATACAAAGGCTACTGACTTGTGGACATTGATTTTATATCCTGAAACATTACTGTATTTTTTGATGACTTCCAGGAGTCTTGTGGTTGAGTCTTTGGGGTTCTCTAAGTATAAGATCATGTCATCAGCAAAGAGGGAGAGTTTGACCTCCTCTGCTCCCATTTGGATTCCCTTTATTTCCTTGTCTTGCCTAATTGTATTGGCTAGAACTTCCAGCACTATGTTGAATAGTAAATGTGACAGAGGACAACCTTGTCTGGTTCCAGTTCTAAGAGGAAAAGCTTTCAATTTTACTCCATTCAGTAAAATATTAGCTGTGGGTTTGTCATAGATAGCTTCAATCAGTTTTAGAAATGTGCTACCTATGCCTATACTCTTCAGTGTTCTAATTAGAAAGGATGCTGGATTTTATCAAATGCTTTTTCTGCATCTATTGAGAGGATCATATGATCTTTATTTTTGCCTCTGTTAATATGGTGGATAACATTTATGGACTCGTGTATGTTAAACCAGCCTTGCATCCCTGGGATGAAACCTACCTGATCATGATGAATGACTTTTTTGATGATAAGCTGCAATCCATTGGCTAGGATTTTGTTGAGAATTTTTGCATCTATATTCATGAGTGAGATTGGTCTGAAATTCTCCTTTTTGTTTGGGTCTTTTCCTGGTTTTGGTATCAGGGTGATGTTTGCTTCATAGAATGTGTTGGAGAGGATTCCTTCTTCCTCAACTTTTTGGAATAATTTCTGCAGTACAGGAATAAGCTCTTCCTTGAAGGTTTGATAGAATTCTGGAGTGAAGCCATCTCGACCAGGGCATTTTTTGGTTGGAAGATTTTTCATTGTTTATTTAATCCTACTGCTTGAAATTGGTCTGTTCAGGATCTCTATTTCTTCTGGCTAGGTCTAGGGAGAGGGTATGATTTCAAATATTGATGCATTTCCTTCACATTTTCAAATTTCTGGGCAGAGTTTCTGGTAGTATTCAGAGATGATCTCTTGTGTGTGTGTGGGATCAGTTGTTATTTCCCCTTTATCATTTCTGATTGAGGTTACTAGAGATTTTACTTTTCTATTTCTCATTAGTCTGGCCAATGGTTTATCTATTTTATTATTTTTTTCAAAAAACCAACTCCTTGCTTCATTAATTTTCTGAATGATTCTTTTGTTTTCAATGTCATTGATCTCTGATTTGATTTTGGATATTTCTTTTCTTCTACTGACATTAGGCTTCGATTGTTCTTCTTTTTTCAACTTCATAAGATGGCTTGTGAGTTTGTTGATGTGCTCTCTTTCTGTTTTTCAAATGTAGGCATCTAAAGTAATGAATTTTCCTCTCAAAACTGCTTTTGCAGTATCCCACAGGTTTTAGTAGCTTGTGTCTTCATTATTGTTATGCTCAAGGAAGTTAATGATTTCCTGTTTTATTTCTTCCTGCACCCATCTGTTACTCAACAGAAGATTGTTTAATTTCCATGTCTTTGTGTGGGGTCGAATGTTTTTGTTAGAGTTGAGTTCCACCCTTTGTGCCTTATGGTCTGAGAAGATACAATGTAAAATTTCAAATCTTTTGTTTCTGTTGATATTTGTTTTGTGTCCCAGGATGTGATCAATTTTGGAGAATGTTCCATGGGGTGATGAGAAGAATGTGTATTCTTTATCTTTGGGATGGAGTGTTCTGTATGCGTCTATCAAGCACAGTTGTTCTAAGGTCTCATTTAAATCTCTTATATCTTTGTTTAATTTCTGTGTAGAGGATCTGTCCAGCTCTGTAAGAGGAGTGTTAAAGTCCCCTGTTATTATGGTATTATTGGATATCATCTTGCTTAGACTGAGTAAGGTCTGTTTCAAGAATCTGGGAGCATTTAAATTGGGTGCATAAATATTTAGAATTGAAACGTCTTTTGTTGTATTTTTCCCTTGACCAATATAAAGTGACCATCTTTGTCTTTTTTGACTTTAGTTGCTTTAAATCCACATGTATCTGAAAATAAGATTGCAACTCCTCTTTTCTTCTGAATTCCATTTGCCTGAGAAGTTGTCTTCCCCCCCTTGACTCAGAGCTTGAATTTGTCTTTTGAAGCTAGGTGTGTTTCTTGCAGACAGCAAATGGATGGCTTGTGTTTTTTAATCCAGTCAGCCAATCTATGTCTCTTCAGAGGGGAATTCAAGCCATTAACATTTATTGAGATAATTGATAAGTGTGGTAGTATTCTATTCATCTTATTTTGTGAGAGTCCATTGCTTAGTTTTATCTTTTGTGTCAGTGTGGAGGTTAGGTTCTGTCCTTTAATTTCTGAGTTCTTACTTTGCTGCTGATCCATTGTGAAGGTCAGTGTGTAGAACAGGTTGAATTATTTTCTGTAGAGCTGGTCTTGTTGTGGCGAATTTCCTCAATGTTTGTATATTCGTAAATGATTTGATTTTTCCATCAATTTTAAAGCTTAGCTTAGCAGGGTACAGAATTCTGGGCTGGAAATTGTTCTGTTTAAGTAGATTAAAGGTAGGTGACCATTGTCTTCTTGCTTGGAAAGTTTCATTAGAGAAGGCTGAAGTCACTTTGATGGATTTGCCCCTGTAGGTCAACTGGCGCTTACTTCTGGCAGCTTGCAGAATCTTTTCTTTTGTCTTGACTTTGGAGAGAGTCATCACAATGTGTCTTGGAGAAGCTTGGTTAGAGTTGAGGCGACCTGGTGTCCGATATCCCTCTGAAAGCAGTGTGTCAGAATCTTTGGCGATATTTGGGAAATTTTCTTTTATAATATTCTCTAGTATGGCTTCCATTCCTGTGGGGCATTCTTCTTCCCCTTCTGGGATTTCTATAACTCATATGTTGGAACGCTTCATAAAGTCCCATAATTCTGACAGTAAACATTCTGCTTTCTCTCTCTTCTTTTCTGCCTCTTTTACTATATGAATTATCTCAAGGAGTTTGTCCTCTACCTCTGAAATTCTTTCTTCTGCATGGTCTAACCTGTTGCTGATACTTTCCATTGCATCTTTAAGTTCCCTAATTGACTGCTTCAGTTTCTTCAGCTCTGCTATATCCTTTCTATAGTCTTCATATCGTTCATCTCTTATTTGATTCTGTTTTTGGATTTCCTTTTGGTTATTTTCCACTTTATTAGCAGTTTCCTTCATTGTTTCCATCATTTCCTTCATTGTTTTCATCATGTGTATACTAAATTCCCTTTCTGTCATTCCTAACATTTCTTTATTGGTTGAATCCTCTGCAGTAGCTGCCTCATGTTCCCTTGGAGGGGTTGTTCTGGACTAGTTCTTCATGTTGCCTGGAGTTTTCTGCTGATTCTTCCTCATGAGTGATTTCTTTTATCTGTTTCCTTGCCCTAATTTTCCTTTCATTCCTCTTGCTCTTTAAGTTCCCATGCCAGTTTTCCACTGTTTTTGTCCTCCTCTTGGGGTCCAGAAGTCTCTCACTGACTCCCTGTATCCTCAAAGGGATGATTATAGGCAGATCCCACCAGCCAGAGATGCCTGGAGTCTTATCTGCCCAGTCTCATGGTGCCCAGATGCAAGGAAGCTGTTACTCGGCTGCCATCTTCCAGAGGTGCTCAGCAACATACAATTTTAATGCAATCCCTATTAAAGCTCCACTGTCATACTTTAAAATGTTGAAAAAATAATACTTCATTTTATATGGAATCAGAAAAAACCTTAAATAGCCAAGACATTACTCAGAAATAAAAACAAAGCAGGAGGGATCATGCTACCAGACCTCAGACTATACTATAAATCAATAGTGATCAAAAAAGCATGATACTGGCACAAAAACAGAGAAGTAGATGTCTGAAATAGAATAGAGAACCAAGAGATCAATCCAGCTACTTACCGTTATTTGATCTTTTCCAAGCTAATTAAAAACATTCAGTGGGGAAAAGATTCCCTATTTAACAAATGGTGCTGGGTGAACTGGCTCGCAACCTGTAGAAGACTGAAACAGGACCCACGCCTTTCACCATTAACTAAGATAGAGTCTTACTTTATTAAAGATTTAAACTTAAGACATGAAACTATAAAAATACTAGAAGAGCATGCAGGGAAAACCCTTGAAGAAATCGGTCTGGGTGAGTATTTTATGAGGAGGACCCCCTGGGGTAATTGAAGCAGCATCAAAAATACACTACTGGGACTTGATCAAACTAAAATGCTTCTGAATAGCCAAGAACACAGTAAGTAAAGCAAGCAAACAGCCCTCAGAATTGGAAAAGATATTTGCAGGTTATGTCTCCGACAAAGGTTTAATAACCAGAATCCACAGAGAACTCAAATGTATAAGCAAGAAGAGAACAAGTGATCCCATCTCAGGCTGGGCAAGGGACTTGAAGAGAAACTTCTCTGAAGAAGACAGGTGCACTGCCTTCAGACATATGAAAAAATGCTCATCATCTTTAATCATCAGAGAAATGCAAATCAAAACTACCTTGAGATACCATCTAATTCTGGTAAGATTAGCCCATATCACAAAATCCCTAGACCAGAGATGTTGGCGTGGATGTGGAGAAAAGGGAACACTTCTACACTGCTAGTGGGAATTCAAATTAATACATTCCTTTTGGAAAGATGTTTGGAGAATACTTAGAGATCTAAAAATAGATCTGCCATTCAATCCTATAATTCCTCTACTAGGTATATACCCAGAAGACCAAAAATCACATTATAACAAAGATATTTGTACCAGAATGTTTATTGCAGACCAATTCACAATTGCTAAGTCATGGAAAAAGCCCAGGTGCCCATTGATCCACGAATGGATCAATAAATTGTGGTATATGTACACCATGGAATATTATGCAGCTTTAAAGAAAGATGGAGACTTTACCCCTTTCATGTTTACATGGATGGAGCTGGAATATATTCTCCTTTGTAAAGTATCTCAAGAATGGAAGAAAAGGTATCCAATGTACTCAGCCCTACTATGAAACTAATTTATGGCTTTCATAGGAAAGCTATAACCCCGTTATAACCTGAGAATATGGGAAAGGGGGAGAGGGAGGGGAGGGAGCGCGGAAGTTGGGCAGAGGGAGGGTTATTGGTGGGATTACACCTGTGGTGCATCTTACAAGGGTACATGTGAAACTTAGTGAATGCAGAATATGATTGTCTTAACACAATAACTAAGAAAATGCCAGGAATGCTATGTTAACCAGTGTGATGAAAATGTGTCGAACTGCTTATAAAGCCAGTGCATGGTGCCCCATGATCGCATTAATTTACACAGCTATGATCTAATACCCTGTTTCACCGAAAATAAGACTACTTACAGGAAAGATAAGATGTCCCCTGAAAATAAGACCTAGCGCATCTTTGGGAGCACACCTTAAAATAAGACACTGTCTTGTTTTCGGGGAAACAGGGTACTAATAAAAAAAAATACTACTGCTCATTGACAACACACTTGGTCACTCGAAATCTCTGATGGAGATGTACAAGGATGTTAATGTAGTTTTATGCCTGCTGACATGACATCCATTCTGTGGCCCATGAACCAGGAGCAACTTCAACTTTCAAGTCTTATTATTTAAGAAATATATTTTATAAGGCTATAGCTGTCATAGGTAGTGATTCCTCTGATAGATCTAGGAATAATAAATTGGAAATCTTCTGGAAAGGGTTCACCACTCTAGATGCCATTAAGAACATTCATGATTCATGGGAGGAGGTGCGGATATCAACACTAACAGAACTTTCGTTCTAATCCTGATGGATGACTTTGAGAAGTTCAAGACTTCAGGGGGGAAGTAATTACAGGTATGATGGAAACAGCAGGAGAACTAAAATTAGAAGTGGAACCTGGAAATGTGACTGAATTGTTGAAATCTCATGACAAAACCTAAATAGAACAGCTGTTGCTTCTCATTGATGAACAAAGAAAGTGTTCTTGAGATGGAATCCACTCTTGGTAAAGATGCTGTGAACAGTGTTGAAATGACAACAAAGGATTTGGAATATGACATAAACACAGTTGATAAAGCAGCACCAGGATTTGAGAAAATTGACTCCAATTTTGAAAGAAGTTCTACTGTAGTAATATGCTATCAAACAGCACTGCATGCTACAGATAAGTTTTTCATGAAAGGAAGAGTCAAATCAATAAGGCACACTTCATTGTTGTCTTACGAAATTACCAAAGTCACCCCAATCTTCAGGAATCACCACCCTGATCAGTCACCAGCCACCAACCACCAACATTTAGGTAAGACCTTCTACCAGTGAAAAGATTATGACTCCGGGAAGGCTCATGTGACCATTAGCTTTTTTTTTTTTTTTAAGCAATAAAGTATCTTTTCATTAAGGTATGTACATTGTTTTTATACACAATGTTATTCCATACTTAATAGACACTAGGATCACATAAACATCATTTTTATATGCACTGGGAAACCAAGAAATTAATGTAACTAGTTTTACTCTGGTGGTCTGAAACTGAACCCACAATATCTGAGGTGTGCTTGTAATGAAGAGGCAGTTACATATATAGATCTAGCTCAGGGAAGATAACTGGGCCAGAGATGGACTTTTAGGAATCATTGGCATATGGGTAGTAGTAGTAATTTTGCTCATAGGAATGGCTGATATAATTTAGGGAGAGTATATAAAGGGACATGAGAAGCAGCCTGGGACGGAATCCTGGGAAAGCCCAGCTTTTAAGGGGAGGTTGAGGAAGACAATCTAACTAAGAGGAATGAGTGTCCAAAGAGGTTAGAGCAGGAGCGTGTGTTATCAGTAGAGCAGAGTGTCTATCAGGACACAGACAGCCCACTGAGGAGTCAAGGAAGATGAGGGATGACAGGTGACCAGAGGAAATGACACCATGAAGCTCATAGGTGGTTGTGGGGTGGTGGAGGCAGGGCCACATTGGAGCAGGCTGTGGAGAGAATGGCAGGGGAGATGATAGAATAAGTGAGCATAGATTACTACTGAGGGGTTGACAGAGAAGAAGAAGGTCAGGGTAGAGATGGGAATGTGATTTTGAGGAGAGCTTTTTCTTTGCTTTTGTAAGATGAGGGAGGTTGAATATATAGGAGAAAGTGTGAGATAGAGAGGGACACAGCATAATGGCTGTTGAAGGGACTGGTCTCAAAAAGGAGTCAAGACCCTTTCTGTCAGAACAGGTGGAAAGAGGGGTGTGTGGGGGAGAAACAAACACCCACACGTTGAGAGTCTCCAAGCCAGGGAGCTGAAGGGGCTTCTGGTTGGGGGGAGGGCTGGAGCCCCTCTTCAGCAGGGAGTTCTGGAAGTCCCCACCAAACCTGCCAGGGAGAGCTGAGCAGAGCAGCCTTGGGTTTGAATTCAGTTCATCCTCCTGCCTACCAGGGAGCTCAAATCTTCCTCTCAGGCCTGCTGGATGGCAACAGGCCCATCCTTCCCATCCTCTGGTCACTTCTTCGCCAGTGGAAGGGGAGACCTGGCCCTCATAGGCTATGGGATCATTCTGGAGTTCATGGCATTTGAGGTGGGCTTGTCCCACGTGTGTCCTGCCTCTAGGCCCCCTCCACATCATGGCCCTAGTCATCACGGTAGGCCTCACCTGGATCATAGCATCCTCCTCGGTTGGTCTGGCAGCGACTTTCCTTGCCTCCAGCAACTCTTCTTCAGTGAGTGTGGGCCTTCTGCTATGGAGGTCACCAGGGTGGCTGCCTGGGCCTGCAGTTGATGCTTCATAGGTGGGGGGCTGGCTTGGATTTTCTATCTCCTCCCTGGTAGGCTCCCTCTGGCTGTCCCCAGCCTGACTCCTGCCATCAAGTCCAGCCTTTCCCATAACCTGGGGTCTCCAGAAGGGAGACCAACACTTGTCAATTAGAGCTCTGGGACTGACTGAAGTCAGGAGGGTCAGAATGAGGGGCAGGAGCTCCCACTGGACATGAGGAGTGATGCCCTAGTTGTTCCTTTTGACTTTCTGCTGGGGTCTGAGATGAGGAGAGGACTCTATACTTTCTTGACTGGTGACATTTCTCCCAAGTACTTTTGTTTTCAATTTTATCAACCAAATGCCAGTATTATTCTTATATATTCAGTATATACTGATAACAAAATATGAATACAAGCTACACTGAGCAGCTCTCGTAATTGCAGAAGTCAAACATGACTTGAGTATTAGAATTTCAATACAGTTTTTTCCTTTCTTAAAATGTGTATACATTTTGTTGTACCCTCTGTAAATGACTTAGAAATCATAACTACACATAAAAATAATTCTTCAGTATAATTAAATATACAATTTTCAAATTTCCAACTGTCTCATAAATGTCAGAAACATTTTATATGCAGTAGAACCTGGATGGCTGAGCAACTCCCTACAATGACCACCATTTTAAGTTAAATTAATTTTTATAAAGGTGATGTGCATCACATATATGTATTGGTATAGTAGGCCTAGTTCCTTATGTTGACCACCTCCATATGTTGACCAATTTATTACAGATCCTTGGGTGGTCAACTTACATTTACAGAGGTTCTACTGTATTTTCTTTTCTTTTTTTATTTTAATTTTTATTTTTACATATAAAGGTTTTAATTAGGTTTCCTTTTTTGTCATCACAAAATTAAAAAGACTTAAAATTTAATAAGAATAACAATGTTTAAGATAAGGATTAGAAACAAAAACTTTGTAAAGAACGAATGAACATAAATACATTCAGAAAAGGAATCAGACAATTGCTTCATCAAAATATTAAGCAATAATAATAATAATGCAAAGAAAGTAACATTCACAATGTCAAATAAGAGTATGTTTATTATAGAATGCTTTGACTCTGAAATTCAGTATGGAGTCATCAGTTAACTTCTTATGATTTTTTTAAGTATCAAAAAATAGACAACTAATATTTATAAATTAAAGTAAAAGATAATTTCAGAAAACAGATCATGCTAAATCTTATAGACAGTAGAAAAAGAAGAAATACATCAAAATCATTCTACTTGATCTGAGTACATCTGATATTAAAGTTGAAGAAAATATATTATTATAAAGGAGAAATTACAAACATATGTCACTTATAAATGAGGATACAATATCCTAAACAACATATTAACATGTTGAATTAAAAATTAATGTTTAAATAATATACTTTGATCAAAATTAAAACCAATTTATGTGAAAATTAGTCACCATTTTCTTTTCTTTTCTTGTTCTTTTTTTTCTTCTTTTCCTCTCCCTCAGCCATTCCCTCCTTCTCTGTCTTCTCTCCCCTTCCCCCATGCCCCACCATGTCATTAATTGTCATTAATTGTCTTCAAATCGAATTGAGTACATAGAATTCATACTTCTCCACTCCTGTGATGCTTCACTAAGAATAATGTGTTCCACCTCCTTCCAGGTTAGTACAAATGCTGAAAAATCTCCATTTTTTATGACTGAATAATATTCCATTGTATACATATACCACAGCTTACCGATCCATTCCTGAGTTGAAGGACATTTGGGTTGTTTCCACATTTTGGCAATTGTAAATTGGGCTGCGATAAACAGCCTAGTACAGGTGTCTTTATAATAAAAGGTTTTTTTTCCTTTTGGATAGATGCCCAGTAATGGGATTGCAGGATCAAATGTGAGGTCTAGGTTGAGTTCTTTGAGGTTTCTCCATACTTCCTTTCAAAAAGGTTGTATTAGTTTGCAGTCCCACCAGCAATGTAAACGTGTTCTTTTCTCTCCACAACCACGCCAGCATCTACAGTTTTGAGATTTTGTGATATAGGCCATTCTAGCTGGGATTAGGTGATATCTCAGGTGGTTTTATTTTTTTTCTATTTATTTATTTATTTATTTATTTATTTGCAGTTTCTGGCCAGGGCTGGGTTTGAACCCACCACTTCCAGCATATGGGGCCAGTGCCCTACTCCTTTGAGCCACAGGCACTGCCCCTCAGGGTGGTTTTAATCTGCATTTCTCTGATAATTAGGGATGATGAGCATTTTTTCATATAATTGCTGGCCATTTGTTGGTCATCTTTGGAGAAGATTCTATTCATCCCTCTTCCCCATTGATTTATGGGATTGTTGTTTTTTTTCTTGTGAATTAATTGAAGTTCTATATAGATCCTGGTTATTAAGTGTTTGTCTGATTCAAAATATGCAAATATCTTTTCCTATTGGGTAGGTTGTTTATTTAATTTGGTTGTTGTCTCCTTGGCTGTACAAAAACTTTTCAGTTTAATTAAATCACATTTGTTTATTATTGCTGTTGTGCTATTGCCATGGCAGTCTTCCTCATAAAATCTTTCCCCAGGTCAATATCTTCCAGTGTTTTTCCTATTCTATCTTTGAGGATTTGTATTGTTTCATGCCTTAAATTTAAGTCCTTCATCCATCTTGAATCAATTTTTGTGAGTGGAGAAAGGTACAGGTCCAGTTTTAGTCTTTTACATGTGGATATCCAATTCTCCCAGCACCATTTGTTGAATAGGGAATCTTTCCCCCAGTGGATGCTCTTGTTTGGTTTATCAAAGATTAGGTGGCTGTAAGTTGTTGATTTCATTTCCTGGTTTTCTATTTTATTCCAAATGTCTCTGTCTCTATTTTTGTGCCAGTACCATGCTGTCTTGACTGCTATGGCCTTGTAATACAGCCTAACATCCAGAATGTTGATACCCCCAGCTTTGTTTTTATTGCTAAGAACTGCTTTAGCAATATGGGTTTTTTTTCTGGTTCCATACAAAACGCAGAATCATTTTCTGCAAGTCTTGAAAATAGGATGTTGGTATTTTAATAGGGATGGCATTGAATGGGTAAATTGCTCTGGGAAGTATAGACATTTTAACAATGTTTATTCTTCCAAGCCATGAACATGGTATGTTCTTCCATTTGTTAAGGTCCTCTGCTATTTCCTTTCTTAAGGTTACATAATTTTCTTTATAGAGGTCCTTCACCTCTTTTGTTAGGTATATTCCTAGGTATTTCATTTTCTTTGAAGCTATGGTGAAGAGAGTTGTGTCCTTAATTAGCCTCTCATCCTGGCTGTTATTAGCATATACAAGGGCTACTGACTTGTGGACATTGATTTTATATCCTGAGATATTACTGTATTTTTGATGACTTCCAGGAGACTTGTGGGTGAGTCTTTGGGCTTCTATAAGTATAAGATCATATCATCAGCAAAGAGGGAGAGTTTGACTTCCTCTGCTCCCACTTGGATGCCCTTTATTTCCTTGTCTTGTCTAATTGTATTGGCTAGAACTTCCAGCCCTATGTTGAATAGTGAAGGTGACAGAGAACAACCTTGTCTGGTTCCAGTTCTAAGAGGAAAAGCTTTCAGTTTTACTCCATTTAGTAAAATATTAGCTTGTGGGTTGTCATAGATAGTTTTGATCAGTTTAAGAAATGTGCCACATATGACTATACTCTTCAGTGCTCTAATTAGAAAAGGATGCTGGATTTTATGGAATGCTTTTTATACATCTATTGAGAGGATCATATGGTCTTTGTTTTTGCTTCTGTTGATACAGTGAATATCGTTTATGGACTTGTGTATGTTAAACCAGCCTTGCGTCCCTGGGAAGAAACCTACTTGATCCCTTTTTTGATGATAAGCTGTAATCTGTTGGCTAAGATTTTGTTGAGAATTTTTGCATCTATATTCATTAGTGAAATTGGTCTGAAATTCTCCTTTTTAGTTGGGTCTTTTCCTGGTTTTGGTATCAGAGTGATGTTTGCTTCATAGAACATGTTGGGGAAGATTCCTTCCTTCTCAATTTTTTGGAATAATTTCTGCAATATAGGAATAAGCTCTTCTTTGAAGGTTTGATAAAATTCTGGTGTGAAGCCATCTGGACCAGGGCATTTTTTTGTTGGAAGATTTTTTATTGTTTCTTTGATCTCAGTGCTTGAAATTGGTCTGTTCAGGAGATCTATTTCATCTTGGGTAAGTCTAGGGAGAGGGTGTGCTTGCAAATATTGATCCATTTCCTTCATGTTGTCGAATTTCTGGGCATAAAGTTTCTGGTAGTATTCAGAGATAATCTCTTGTATCTCTGTGGCATCAGTTGTTATTTCCCTTTTGTGATTTCTGATTGAGGTTACTAGAGATTTTACTTTTCTATTTCTAGTTAGTCTGGCCAAAGGTTTATCTATTTTATTTATTTTTTTCTAAAAACCAACTATGTTATTAATTTTCTGAATGATTCTTTTATTTTCAATTTCATTAATCTCTGATTTAATTTTGCATATTTCTTTTCTTCTGCTGGGTTTAGGCTTAGATTGTTTGTCTTTTTCCAATTCCATCGGATGGCTTGTGAGTTTGTTGATGTGCTCTCTTTCTGTTTTTCAAATGTAGGCTTTCAAATGTAGGCTAAGAGATAAATTTTTCTCTCAGGACTGCTTTTGCTGTATCCCATAGGTTTTGATAACTTGTGTCTTCATTGTTGTTATACTCAAGGAAGTTAATTATTTCCTTTTTTATTTCTTCTCACCCCAACTGTCATTCAGCATAAGGTTGTTTAACTTCCATGCCTTTGTGTGAGGTTGAGCATTTTTTGTTGGAGTTGAGTTTCACTTTTAGTGCCTTGTGATCTGAGAAGATGCAAGGTAGAATTTCAATTATTTTGATTCTGTTGAGGTTTGTTTTGTATCCTAGGATATGATCAATTTTGGAGAATGTTCCATGGGATGATGAGAAGAATGTATATTCTTTATTTATCTTTCAGATGAAGTGTTCTATATACATCTATGAAGCACAGTTGTTCTAGGGTCTCATTTAAATCTCTAACATCTTTGTTTAATTTCTGTTCAGAGGATCTGTCCAGCTCTGAGAGAGGGGTATTAAAGTCCCCTGTTACTATGGTGTTATAGGATATCATATTGCTCAAACTAAGCAAAGTCTGTTTCAAGAATCTGGAAGCATTTAAATTGGGTGCATAAATACTTAGAATTGAAATGTCTTCTTGTTGTATTTTTCCCTTGACCAATATGAAGTGACCATCATTGTCTTTTTTGACTTTAGTTGCTTTAAATCCACATTTATCTGAAAATAAGTTTGCAACCCTTCTTTTCTTCTGAATTCCATTTGCCTGAAAAATTGACTTCCAACCTTTAACTCTGAGTTTTAATTTGTCTTTTGATGTGAGGTGTGTTTCCTGCAGCCAGCAAATAAATGGCTTAGGTTTTTTAATTCAATCAGCCAATCTATGCCTCTTCAGTGGGAAATTCAAGCCATTGACATTTATTGAGATAATTGATAAGTGTTGTAGCGTTCTATTCATCTTATTTTGTGAAAGTCCATTGCTTAGTGTTGTCTTTTGCATCATTGTGGAAACTAGGTTCTGTCCTTTAATTTCTGGGTGTATACTTTGCTGAAGGTCCATCATGATGGTCAGTGTGTAGAACAGGTTGAAATATTTCCTGTAAGGCTGGTATTGTTGTGACAAATTTCCTCAATGTTTGCATATCAATAAAAGATTTGATTTCTCTGTCAATTTTAAAGCTTAGCTTAGCGGGATATAAAATTCTGGGCTGGAAGTTGCTCTGTTTAAGTAGATTAAAGACAGATGACCATTGTCTTCTGGCCTGAAAAGTTTCATTAGAGAAGTCTGTGGTCACCCTGATGGGTTTTCCCCTGTAGGTCATTTGGCGCTTATTCCTGGCAGCTTGCAAAATCTTTACTTTTGTCTTGACTTTAGATAGATTCATCACAATGTGCCTTGGAGAAGCTCTATTTGAATTGAGGTGACCAGGGAACTGATATCCCTCTGAAAGGAGTATGTCAGAATCTTTGGTGATATTTGGGAAATTTTCATTTATAATATTCTATAGAATGGCTTCCATTCCTCTGGGGCATTCTTTTTCCCCTTCTGGGATACCTATAACTCGTATGTTTCAACGCTTCATAAAGTCCCATAATTCTGTCAGTGAATGTTCTGCTTTCTCTCTCTTCTTTTCTGCCTCTTTAACTATCTGAGTTATCTAAAGAGCTTTATCCTCTACCTCTGAGATTCTTTCTTCTGCATGATCTAATCTATTGTTGATACTTTCTATTGCATCTTTAAGTTCCCTAATTGACTGCTTCAGTTCCTTTAGCTCTGCTATATCCTTTTTATATTCTTCATATCTTTCATCTCTTATTTGATTCTGTTTTTGGATTTCCTTATGGTTATTTTCTACTTTCTCAGCAATTTCCTTCATTGTTTTCATCATCTGTAGTTTAAATTGCCCTTCTGTCATTTCTTTTTTAAGTTTTTTCTTTTTTGTAGAGACAGAGTCTCACTTTACTGCCTTCAGTAGGGTGCCATGATGTCATAGGACTCACAGCAACCTCTAGCTCTTGGGCTTCAGCGATTCTCCTGCCTCAGCCTCCCGAGCAGCTGGGACTACAGGCACCCACCACAACCGGCCATCCCCTTCTGTCATTTCTAACCTTGCTTTATAGGAGGAGTCCTCTGCTGTAGCTACTTCGCGATCCCTAGAAGGGGTTACTCTGAACTGGAATTTCATGTTACCAGGATTTTTCTGCTGATTCCTCTTCATGAGTACTTTTTTGTATCTGTTTCCTTACCCTAATTATTCTTTCACTTTTTCTTGCTCTTTAAAGTTTTGATGAGTTCTTTTGGTAGGGGACCAGAAGGATGATAAAATTGAAGAGCAAGAGGGGAAGAAAGATTTAAAAAAGAAAGAAAATGTGAAACTTAGTAAATGTAGAATATAAATGTCTTAACACAATAACTAAGAAAATGCCAGGAAGGCTATGTTAACCAGTGTGATGAAAATGTATCAGTCTATAAAACCAGAGTGTGGTGCCCCATGATCACATTAATGTACACAGCTATGATTTAACAATAAAAAAAGAAAAAAAAGAGAAAGAAGAGGAGGTTAGTAAAAGGAAATGTTGACCAAAAAAGGAAAGGCACTGAAAGAAACAGGAGTAATATAGGTGTACAGTAGGATACTATGACCCAACCTTAAAGACCCCCCAACCTACCTCTCGGGGTGCTGGGTTAGGCGATTCCCATGAGGTCAATAGCTCTTTGCCAGCTGGATCAAACACATTACCTCACCTCTACCAGGTAGAGAGGAAAGCCAAAAATACTATAAATCAAACCAAAACAAACAAGCAAGAACCCTTATGGGGTAACACTGGAGGAGAAAAAAACAAATAACGGGCAGAAACACTGGGAA
Source organism: Nycticebus coucang (assembly GCF_027406575.1). NCBI lineage: Eukaryota > Metazoa > Chordata > Mammalia > Primates > Lorisidae > Nycticebus > Nycticebus coucang. The sequence continues at coordinate 186,983,026 of NC_069804.1, forward strand.
AAAATGAAATTCTAATTGTTAAAGAAAGCAAAAATGAAAAATTGTATTTAAACTAGGATAGTGGAAAAAAAAAAAAGAAAAGAAAAGAAAAATACCAGGGAAAAATGTTGAAAAACACCGAACAAACAAAAAAAGGAAAACTCAAAAAAAACCCCAAACCCCCAAAACTGAAGAACTAAACCAAATAGTATCTATATCTTGCTGAATATCGTCCAGGCAGCAGGTGATCTTCTGAGGGATAAGATATTAATCACAATGTTAATACAGCTATACGAGATGGAGACTGGAAGCCTCTGCCAATCTCTTGGGTTTTCCGCAGGCTTGGGAGCCCAGAAATGTCCTCAGCCCACTTGAAAGACACTCCAAACTATGAACCTTGGCCAAGCAGAAGCTTTCCAAGGAAAGCACTTATCCCTGGGATCTCTCCTGGTGTGGCTGCCTGCTTATCCAGTGCGCCAAGTCCAGATTCCCACTATGCCCCTGAGGGCCAAGGCTGTTAATCTGCCACACATGGAACTCCACACTTCCCCAGTGTCTCAGTGCCCTCCTTTAGGCAGCTCAGTCACTAGATTGCTTGCCCAAGGTCTCCCGGCTGATCTCCGCACTGCAACACACAGGGGCAGCTATTCCACAGCAGCTGTGCAGGCAGCCCACAGCTGAATTATATTAGCTCCTTTCCACCTCAGCAACTCAGACCGGGGTCCCCAGACAATGCCCAAAGTCATCTACACACACTGGCCCAAGATCTCCCAAGGCAGTTCAATCGAGTGCCCAAGTCCAAGAAAACCAAAACAGCCCACGGGTAAGGCTTTTCCTGCTTGCAGTCTCGCTGTTGCTATAGGTACAGCTGCAGGCAGCCTACGACCAAACAAACGCACCTACCACTTGCCAGATTTTCCACCACTTCTGTCCTCCTCATGGGGTCCAGAAGTCTCTCACCAGCCTCCCGTGTCACCAAAGGGTAGCCTCTGGGCAAAACCCACCAGCCAGAGATGCCTGGAGTCTTCTCTCACCACTCTCACTGCACCTGGCTGCACAGAAGCTGTTACTCAGCCACCATCTTTTTTTCCTAATCTACTGTATTTTCTTTTAAAATCAGGATACAAATAAGATTCACATATTGTAATTGGTTGTCTTATTAATTTTTGTTATTTATTACATACTAAAGCTGACTTTTATTTTTGGTATCAAATTTTATACACATGAAGATTTATGTAACCACCACCATTATCAGTATACAGTACAGTTTCATTACTCCAAAAATCTTCTTTCTGCTGTTATATCCTCCCCTGGCCCTAACCCTTGGCAAACACTTGTATGTTCTCCATCTCAACAGTTTTTTTTTTTTTTAATAGACTGCCATATAAATGGAATGAATGTATAATCTTTTGAGCCTGGCTTCCTAAGCTCAACATTATGCTTTTGAGGCTGGGCATGGTGGCTCATGCCTGTAATCCTAGAGCTCTGGGAGGCTGAGGGGGGTGGATTGCTTGAGCTCATGAGTTCAAGACCAGCCTGAGCAAAGGCAAGACCCCCAGCTCTACTAAAAATAGAAAAACTGAGGCAAGAGGATCACTGGAGCCCAAGAGTTAGAGGTTGCTGTCAGCTATGATGCCATGGCACACTACCCAGGGCAACAGCTTGAGACTCTGTCTCAAAAAAAAAAAAAAAAAAAATATATATATATATATATACACTTTTGAGAATCACTCAAGTTTTTTTCATGTACAGATAGGTTGTTCTTTCATGCAGTTTAGTAATACTCCATTGTATGGATGTTTCAACATTTACACATTCGCTCATTGGAGAACACATGCATTATTTAATTTTCTGTATACAAGTTATTATGTTTGTGTCATGCTTTCTTTTATACAATTTGACACAAATTCTATCTTTTGATTGGTGTATTTAGATCATTTACATGTGAGGCACTTATTGCTATATTTGAATTTAGGTCTACTGTTTTATTTTTGTTTATTTTTGAATGCTTTTTTAAATATTCCCTTAAAATTTATTTGTAGTGATTTTGAGTATTAATCCTTGAACAATAATTTAGTGGTTTTTCTAGGAATTACCAAATGTATATGTTTCACAGTCTATTCAGGATCAATATTTCAGTAATTCATTTGGAATATAGAAACCTATCACCATATAGGTTCCTTTACTTTTCACACCTATGTGCTATAGATGTCTTATATATTACATCTATATATATTGGAAACCATGTGAGATGTTGTCATAGTTTTTGCTGTCAATTATCAAACATGTTATAAGGAACATAAGAGAAGAAAATTATATATACGTATTATACATATAAAATTTCTGTTGCTTTTTATTCATTTTTTTATTGTTGGAGAGTCATTGAGGGTACAATGAGCTAGGTTGTACTGCTTGCATTTGCAGGGAGAAGTCCCTCGATTAATAGTGTCCCACCACAAGAGGTGTGTCACACACTGTGGCCCCACATCCCCCTTCCTTCTTCCCTCTCTCCACGCCTCCATTCTCCTCCCCTCACCATGTAGTAGCATCAATTGTCCTCATATCAGAATTAAGTACATTGGATTCTTGTTTCTCCATTATTATGATGCTTTACTAAGAAGAATGTATTTCAACTCCATCCAAATTAATACAAAAGATTAAAGTCGCCATCCTTTTTGGTGGCTGTATAGTATTCCATGGTGTACTTATACCACACCTTGTTGATCCTTTCCTGGGTTGGTACGCATTTAAGTTGTTTCTACAATTTGGCAATTGTAAGTTGAGCTGCAATAAACAGTCTAGTGCAAATGTCCTTACGATAAAATGACTTTTTTTTCTTCTCAGTAGATGCCCAGTAGTGGGATTGCAGGATCAAATGGGAGGTCTTATTTGAGTTCTTTGAGGATTCTCCATACTTCCTTCCAAAAGGGTTGTATTAGTTTGCAATTCCACCAACAGTGGAAAAGCGTTCCCTTCTGTCCACATCCACACCAGCACCTGCAGCTTTGAGTCCTTGTGACATAGGCCATTCTTACTGGGGTTAGTTGATATTTCAGGGTGGTTTTGATTTTCATTTCTCTGATGATTGTGGATGATGAGCATTTTTTCATATGTTTGTTAGCCATTCATCTGTCTTCATCAGAGAAGGTTCTGTTCATATCTCTTGCCCAGTGGAATATGGGATTGTTTACTCTTTTTCTGTTGATTAATTTGAATTCTTTGTAGATTCTAGTTATCAATCTTTTGTCTGATTCATAATATGCAAATATCTTTTCCCATTCTGATGTTTGTCTCTTTGCTTTGGTTGTTGTCTCCTTAGCTGTACAGAAACTATTCAGCTTAATTAAGTCCCATCTGTTTATTTTTGTTGGTGTTGCAATTGCCACTGCAGTCTTCTTCATAAAGTCTTTCCCCAAGCCAATAGCTTCAAGTATTTTCCCCACACTTTTTTCAAGGATTTTTATTGATTCATGCCATAGAGTTAGGTCTTTTATCCATCTTGAATCAATTTTAGTGAGTGGAGAAAAGTGTGGGTCCAGTTTCAGTCTTTTACACGTGGTTATCCATTTCTACCAGCACCATTTATTGAATAGGGGTTGTTTCTTGTTTGACTTATCAACGATCAGGTGGCTTTAAGATTTTAGTTCCATCTTGTGGTTTTCTATTTGATTCCAGATGTCTATGACTCTTATTTTTGTGATAATACCATGCTATTTTGATCACTATGGCCTTGTAGTATAGCCTAAAGTCTGGTAGGCTAATGCCCCCAGCCATGTTTTTATTACTAAGACTTGCCTTAGCTATGTTTTTTATTTTTTTCTGATTCCATACAAAATGAAGAATTATTTTTTTCCAAATCATGAATGTATGATGTTTGAAGCTAAGTTTAGTTGTATACAGTAATCTGGGTTGAAAATTATTTTGTTAGATGCACCGCAGGTGTAATCCCATTAATCCCTGGAATGTAAAGGTCTTAGCAAAATAACTAAGAAAATGCCAGGAAGGCTATGTTAACTAGTGTGATGAAAATGTGTCAAACGGTCTATGAACCAAGTGTATGGGGCCCCATGATCATACTAATGTACACAGCTATGATTTAATAAAAAAAAAAAGAAAGAAAATTATTTTGTTGAAGGATGTTGAAGGTGGATGACCATGCTCTTCTTAGCTTGGAAAGTTTCAGTTGAAAAATCTGCTGTCATCCTAATGGCTCTGCCCTTGTAGGTCAATTGGCTCTTACTCCAAGCTGCTTGCAGAATTTTCTCCTTCATCTTGACGTTGTACAGGTTGATTACAATGTGGCTTGGAGAGGCTCTGTTAGAGTTGAGATGATCTGGGGTTCGATATCCATTTGAAAGGAATGTGTCAAGATCTTTAGTAAAACTTGGGAAGTTTTCTTTTATGATAGTCTCCAGTAGGGCTTCCATACCTTTGGGACAGTCTTCTTCCCCTTTAGATATTCCTATTATCTGTATGTTTGAATTCTTCATGGAGTCTTATAGTTCTTTAACTGCCTGCTCTGCTTTCTTGCTCTTCTTTTCTGACTCTACAACTACCTGTGCTAACTCAAAGACTTTATCCTCTAACTCCAATGTTCTTTCTTCTCCATGGTCTAATATATTTTTGATGATTTCTACTGCTTCTTTATATTCCCTGATTGTCTCATTCATTTTCTTAAGCTCATCCATATCTTTTCTATATTCTGCATGTCTCTTGTCCGACTTTTGGTTCTGTCTTTTTATTTTCTCATCCATTCCCTTTATTGTCTTAATCATCTATATTTTAAATTCCCTTTCTGTCAGATACATTAATTCTTTATAAGATGAGTCTTCTGTAAAAGCTGCTTCAAGGTCCCTTGAGGAGTTGCTCTATTATTGTTTTTCATGTGCTTAAATTTTTCTGTTGGTTCCTCCTCATGTGTGCCTTCTCCTTGTTCACCTCTTTGTGCACCGTTTCCCTTCTCAGTTCCTCCTTTCCTCCAAATTACCTTGTCTCAGAGTTTCTGTGATGAAGAGACCTCTTGGTGTGAGGCCAAAATGAGGAGAAAGGTAAAGATCAGGCAGGGAGAAATGGGGGGAAAGAAAGAGTAAAAAAGAAGGAAAGAGTAAAAGAAAAGAAAAAGAAAAAAGGGAAGGAGGAATAACAGAAGGAAAAAAAATGGAGAACAGGACAGTAGGAGGTCAGGAAGAGAGGCTGAGAGTGACAGAAGTAATGGTATTGGTCAAGACAATGCCAAGGCCATGCTTGTAATTCAAGGGTTTTGAGGGGGATAAACTGAAAGGGTTCCTCGAAATCAGGCAGTCCTCACCAGCCTGAGTGGAGCCAGACTCTTCTTCTGAAAAACTAGAAAGGATAGGAAAAGAGCAAAAACAAAAAACACAAAGAAAAATTTAAGTAGTAATGAAAACAAAATATAAAAATTCTGCAGTGTGATCTTGCCAATTATCTTCCTAGGGCCAGAGGTAGAAAGGTCTCTTAGCCCCCTCAAGCCAGATCTCTGCTGTGGCCTACCTGCCAGAGCACAGCTGTGTCCCCTCAACTTCAACAACAACAACAACAACAACAAAAAATTAAAAAAGAATAAAAGAAAGAAGCAAAAATATTAAGATAAGAATAGGTAAAGGAAATTAAAAATACTGTTGTATTTAACAGAGGAGAGAGAGGGAAGTGGAATAAAGAAAGAAAGGAGAAAGAATAGATAAAGGGAGGAGATATGGCAGCTATTGTAGAGGTGATTATTGTGGGAGAGATGAAAAAGGTAGAAGAGTCTCTGTCCAAAGAGGGAATGTACTGGAGTGAAATATGCAGAGAGAATAAATGAGGCTAAAATGCTGTAACCAAAAAATACAGGAGCCCTTGCTCTTGATGAAAGTAAAAATAGATGTTAAGAAAAGAATCAACCATACAAATAAGAAAGAAACAAAATGCATCAATACAAAATATCAAAAAGCTCCAAATGAACAAAAATAAGCAACCTCAGTAACAAATAAATGAAAGAACAGCAACAAAAAGAAAACAAAAATACTAACATGAAGAAAAAAGAAAAAATAAACAAAATAAAAACTAATTATATATACATGAAAGCATATATATATATATATACACACACATACATATGAGGGTCCAACTTTAGTAGGAATATATTTGTGTTGCAATATATTGTATATTGCCGGGACATCAGATGGCACTGTAGTTTTAGGGGATGGACAACACAGCTGATAACCTCTCCCTAGAACCCAGGCATAGTCCAGATCCCCAACTTAATTGCCCACAGTGATCACCTGATTATTTCCTCAGCACTCAGGTTCTGCCGGGTGGGGAACTAAGATCTCTCCAGAGTTCTTCAGATGGAGGTTTCACCATACCCCCAGACAACAGTTATCATGGGGTGCTGGAGTCCCTGAGCCTGTCATGACTAGAGGACCTATCTTAACAGGCAGAACTAAAAGGGCTATGTTCCTGTAAGGGACCCAGCCTCAAGACCTCCTCATGACCTTCTCATGACCTTGCCATAATGGCTGACTTCTTGCTTCTGGGACCTTCCCAGAATGGCCATCTCTACTGCTGCCAAACTGGTGACAAATCTGCTCCAACCTGCCCTCAAATCTGGCTGCTATATACTGTTCAGGATGGCCACTCTTCCAGGCAATCCACTCAATGTGCTTCCCTTGAGAACCAAAATCTGGAAAAAGGCTTCCTCGTGTCCCATATCTCTGCAGCTGCCACCCGTGGCTCCCACTGGAGGCTTTTGCCAGTGGCCTGCGCAAGACTTGCCTAGCATGTCAGCCCTCTGCCCCATTGCTCCAGTTCACGTACAGTAACCAGCACCCCACCAACTAGTAGTGCACCCCAAGCCACATCTCCAGGCAAAATCTCTCAAGATGCTGCCTGACTAACTCTTGTTTCTCAGTTGCTCGAGGAGAGCTCTGCGTGATGGTCTTCCTGACTTGCCATTTTGCTCTGCTTCCTTTATTCATTCTTGATAATCCAAATTGTCTTCTGGTGTCATTTCCCTTCTGTCTGAAGAATTTACAAAAATTATTTTAAAGAAAGTCTACCGTTTTTGAATTAACTTAGTTTTTCTTCATCAGAAAATGTCTTTATTTCACATCTTTTTTATTTTTTAATTTATTTTTTATTGGTTCAGTTTCATTGAGGGTACAAAGAATTAGGTTGCACTGTTTGCATTTGTTAGGTAAAGTCCCTCTTATAATTATATCCCAGCCCCAAAACTTGTGCTACACACTGTAAACTCCCATCCCCCTCTTTCCTCTCCTCTCCTGACTCCCCCATTCCCCAACTCACCACCTCAAATTATTTGAGTTTCTCTCATGTGGGTATATTAGAATTGAGTACACTGGATTCTTGCTTCTCCATTATTGTGATATTTTACTAAGAATATGTTCCAACTCCATCCAGGTTAATAGAAAAGATATAAAGTCTCAATCTCTGTTAATGTATGAATAGTATTCCATGGTATACATATGCCACAGCTTGCTAATCCATTCCTAGGTTGGTGGACGTTTAGTTTGTTTCCACATTTTAGTGTTAGTAAATTGAGCTGTGATAAACAGTCTAGTGGAATAAAACGCCACCAGCGTTAATCTCTTCTGAGGGATCAGTGGGAGGGAGGCATTTTCCTCCCATCACCACCACAGAGGATTTTCCTCTGCCATAAGGGATATAAGCTCTTCTGCCCATATCTCAGAGCTTGAGCTTCTCCCTTGGTCTCTGCTCCAGACAAATACAAATCTCCACAATGGGTATCTGATTTTGCCTGTTTAATGGGCAGGAAATACCCTAGAAGATTTATCTTTTCTAGGACTTTCTATAATCTCTTCTATGGCCATTACTCTCCCCAAAGTGCTCATAGACCCAGCAAGTTGTTTGTAAGCTATATCCCCAACAGGCTAGAATTTCAGAAAAGGCAAGAAGCTTGCTAGCAATGGCTAGCTTAAGTGTAAACTAGCTGATGTTCTTTGTTCCAACTCACTCAGCTTACATTTTAGTTTTCCTCTTTTTCTTGGGGTGCTTTCCTTTGCAAAGAATGGGGTCTTCAGTCCCCATTCTCCCAGCAGGTAGATGCCCAGTAATGGGATTTCAGGATCAAATGGGAGGTTTAGTTTGAGTTCGTTGAGGGTTCTCCATTCTTCCTTCCAAAAAGATTGTATAAGTCTGCAGTCCCACCAGCACTGTAAAAGTTTTCCTTTCTCTCCACATCCATGTCAGCATCTGCAGTTTTGAGATTTTGTGATGTGGGCCATTCTCACTAAGGTTAGATAGTATCTCAGGGTGGTTTTGATTTGCATTTATCTAATAATTATAGATGATGAGCATTTTTTCATATGCTTGTTAGCCATTCATCTGTCTTCTTTGGAGAAGGTTCCATTCATCTCTCTTGCCCATTGACATATGAGATTGTTGGCTTTTTTCCTGTTGATTAATTTGAGTTCTCTGTAGATCCTAGTTATCAAGCTTTTGTCTGATTCAAAAATATGAAAATTTCCTTTCCCATTGTGTAGGTTGTCATTTGCTGTACAAAAGCAAATAGTTATTGTCTCCTTAGCTGTACAAAAGCTTGTCAGTTTAATTAAGTCCCATTTGTTTATTTTTGTTGTTGCAATTGCCACAGAAGTCTTTTTCATAAAGTCTTTCCCAGGCAGATATCCTGTTCTTCCCATGCTTTCTTTGAGGATTTTTATCATTACATGCCTTAAATGTAGGTCTTTTATCCATCCTGAATCAATTTTTGTGAGTGGAGACAGGTGTGGGTCAAGTTACAGTCTTTTACATGTAGATATCCAGTTTTCCCAGCACCATTTATTGAATAGGGAAACTTTCTCCCAGTGTATCTTCTTGTTTGGTTTATCAAAGATTAGGTGGCTATAAGATGTTAGCTTCATTTCCTGGTTTTCTATTCAGTTCCAGATGTCTGTGTCTCTATATTTTGTGCCAATACCATGCTATTTGATTACTATGGTCTTGTAGTACACTCTAAAGACAGGTAGGCTAATACCAACACCTTGTTTTTAATACTAAAAATTGCCTAACTATACGGGTTTTTTTCTGGTTCCATACAAAATGAAGAATTATTTTTCCCAAGTCTTAAAAGTACAATGTTGGTATTTTATTAGGGATGACGTTGAATCTTTAGATTCCTTTGGGAAGTATAGACATTTTAACAATGTTGATTCTTCCCAGCCATGAGAATGGTATGTTCTTCCATTTGTTAACATCTTCTGCTACTTTTTTTCCTTAGAGTTTCATAATTTTCTTTATAGAGGTCCTTCACCTATTACTGATAGGTATATTCCTAGGTATTTAATTTTCTTTGAAGCTATTGTGAAGGGCACTGGGTCCTTGATTAGCTTCTCATCTTGGCTGTTATTGGCCTATACAAAGTCTACTGACTTGTGGACATTGATTTTATATCCCGAGATATTATTGTATTTTTTGATTGCCAGGAGTCTTGTGGTTGAGTCTTTGGGGTTCTCTAAGTATAAGATCATATCATCAGCAAAGAAGGAGAGTTTAACCTCTTCTGCTCCCATTTGGATGCTCTTTATTTCCTTCTCTTGCCCGATTGTATTGGCTAGAACTTCCAGCATTATGTTGAATAGTAGTGGCAATAGAGGACAAACCCACAGCTAACATCATACTGAATGGAGTAAAACTGAAAGCTTTTCCACTTTGAAGTGGAACCAGACAAGGATGGTTCAACATTGTGCTAGACATTCTAGCCAATGTAGTCAGGCAAGAGAAGAATATAAAGGGCATCCAAATTAGGGTAGAGGACTCTCTCTCTCTCTGCTAATGATATGATCTTATACTTAGAGAACTTCAGAGATTCAACCATAAAACTCCTCAAAGTGATCAGGAAATACAGTAATGTCTTAGGGTATAAAATCAGTGTCCACAAATCAGTACCCTTTGTATACACCAATAAGAGCCAAGTTGAGAAGCAAATCAAACTACTTTCACAGTAGTTTCAAAGAAAATTAAATACTTAGGAATATACCTAACAAAAGAGGCGAATGATCTTTACAAAGAGAATTATGAAACCCTAGAAAAATAAATTTCAGAAGACATTAACAAATGGAAGAACATACTATGCTCTTGGCTGGGAAGAGTCAACATTGACAAAATGTCTATTTTACCCAAAGCATTCTACAGATACAATGCAATCCCCATTAAAATACCAAGATCATATATTGGAGAACTGGAAAAAATAGTACTTCATTTGTATGAAACCAGAAAAGAAACCTGTATATCTAATACTATTCTTAGTAATAAAAACAAAGCTGGAGACATCACCAGCTGACAGACTTCAGGTACTATAGTACAAGTTCACAAGAATCAAAATAGCATGGTATTTACACAAAAATATAGACATAGCCATATGGAACAGAATAGAAAAGCAGAAATGAAACAAGTCTCTGTCATCTGATCTTTGATAAACCAAATAAAAGCATTCAGTGGGGATAAGAATCCCTATTTAACAAATGGTGCTGGGAGAACTTGATAACCACATGTGAAAGACTGAAACTGGACCCGCACCTTCACCACTTACAAAAATCGACTCAAGATGGATAAAAGATTTAAATCTAAGACAGGAAATGATAAAAATCAAATCTTAGAAGAAAGTATAGGGAAAACACTTCATGATGTTGGACTGGGGAAAGATTTTATAACAAAGACTTCAGTGGCCATGGCGACAACAAAAATTAGCAAATTGGACTTAATTAAGTTGAAAAGCTTCCACACAGCTGAGAACACAACACGTAAGCAAAAACAACCTTCAGAATGGGAAAAGATACTTGCATGTTACAAATCTTACAAAGGGTTGATAACTAGAATCTATAGAGAACTCAAATTAATCAACAGAAAAAGAGTAAACAATCCCATCTCTCACTCGGCAAAAGATATGATATGAACAGAACCTTCTTTGATGAATACTGATGAATGGGTAACAGACATTTGGAAAAATGCTCATTGTCCCTGATTGTCTGAGAAATGCAAATCAAAACCACCCTGAGATATCACCTAACCCTAGTGAGAATAGCCCATGTCACAAAGTCTCAAAGTTTCAGATCTGTGTGGATATGGAGAGAAGGGAGTACTTTTACACTTTTGGTAGGACTGTAAACTAATACAACCTTTTTGGAAGGAAATATGGAGAATCCTCAAAGAACTCAAATTATACCTCCCCTTTGATCCTGCAATCTCCTTATTGGGCGATCACCCAGAAGAAAAAAAATTGTTTTATCATGAGGACATTTACACTAGACTCTTTATCATAGTTCAATTTACAATTGCTGAAATGTGGAAAAAAACTGAATGCCCACCAACCCAGGAATGGATTAAGAAGCTGTGGCATATGTATGCCATGGAATACTATTTAGCCATTAACAAAGATGGAAACTTTACATCTTTTGGATTAACCTGAATAGAGTTGGCACACAGTCTTCTTAGTAAAGTATCACAAGAATAGAGGAACAAGAATCCAGTGTACTCAATTCTAATATGAAGGCAGTAGACAATCTAATAAGAGGAAAATATCAAATAAATTCAAGGTGGGGCCAGGGAAATGAGGGAGGGAGTGGGAAGAGGGGAGAAGAGAGGGGAATAGGTATTATGGTCTATGGCACACTTCTTGGGGGGGACACAATTATAAGAGGAACTTCACCTAATAAATGCAATCACTGTAATCAAATTCTTTGTACCCTCAACGAACCTCAAACAACAAAAAGAAATTGAGTTGTCCTTTAATACATTCTACATTTTTTGTTTGTTTGTTTTTGTTTTTTGCAGTTTTGGTCAGAGCCAGGCTTGAATCCTTCACCCCTGGTATATGGTGCCAGCGCCCTACTCATTGAGCCACAGGCGCAGCCCACATTCTACATTTTAATTCTTACTTAAGCCAACCTCTTTGGTTCCCCAGTGGCCCCAAACAAATGGAAATCTAACAAGCCCTTGCCATATTCTGACAAGTTCTTAAGGAAGGAAAAATATAACATGAAAAGGCCATAATAAATATATGTTTATCTATATCATAATGAAATAAAAAAAAATTGAGTTGTCTTTATAGTATATAATGATTTCATAACTTTTAAATAGATATTTAAAAATAATTTCTAACAATATGCTAAATATATTCAGCACTATTAATTGTATTATTCAAATACTCTATGTCCTTCTTATTTATATACAACAAATACTTGTTACCAACATGATTCAAGCACTGTGATAGGTACCTGTGAAAACATGATGAACAAAATCGAAACAATTATAGTTCTCTAGAGATTCACAATCTAGAGATAAGATGCACATAAGTAAACATAGAACTATAATGCAGTATAAAAAGCTCTATAATGAGGATCATACAGTGTTCTATTAAAAAAATATATAAAAAACATATAATGCAGACTGAGGAGTTTGAGAAGGCTTTCTTGGAATAAGTCTTGTTCAAGCTGAGACCTAAAGGATGGGTAGGAGGTGACAAAGTAAAAGATTTAAAAAATTTTTCAAATATTATATGTTTGAAGACCTGGAGGTGATAGAGATACATTTTTGGGGAACTTAAAGAAGTTCGCTGTGGCTGGGTTGTGGAATATAATTGGTGGATACAGGACAAGGTAGCAAAAAGTAAGATTAGAGAGTACCTCAATTATGAGAAGCCTTTTGCTCAACTTAAGGAGTTTGAAATTTGTCCTAAAGTATGGAGGAACCACTGAAGGAATTTGAGTAAGTTAGTGATGTGATATGAATTATATTGTAGAAATATTCTCTACCTCCAAAACAGAATATGAATTGGAGTAATGAAATACAAGTGCTTAACCTTATGTTATCACCACCTCTAATTTCTATTTAAAAATAATCTGAGGAGCTCCAGTGATGCAATCAGCATATGGTTCTTATAAAATTAAATTTGAATTATCCAAGTATAAATGAATGTATTTGCCTTAAAAATAATTAAGACCTAAACCTCATACTTTATACAAAGGAATTCATTAAAAATGAATTATAGACTTAAATTTAAAATGTAAAAATTAAAAATTTTTAGAAGTAAACATGGAATGAAATCTTTTGGAACGTGAGATAGATGCAGAATTCTTATGCCTGACACCAAAAGCACAAATCTATAAAAGAAAAAATTGATAAATTGGACCTCATCAAAATTAATAACTTCTTTGTGAAAAGAATATTAAGAGGATGAAAAGACAAGGTGCAGAGTGGAAAATATATTTGCATACCACAAATACAATAGAAAAATTGTATCTACTATCTAAAAATTATGCTGAAACTCAACAGTTAAAAAAAGTCAAACGGTACAATTCAGAAATAGTCAAAAGAGATGAAGAGACATTTCACTAAAGAAAGTGAATTACATATGGGTGGCCAAAAAGCACGTGAAAATAGCCAACATTATTACCTATTAGGGCAATGCAAATTAAATTCACAATGATATCTCTATGAACCTATTAGATCATACTAATGTACACAGCTATGATTAAACAAATAAATAAATAAATAATAGGGCAGTGCCTGTGGCTCAAGGAGTATGGCACCGGCCCCCATATACCGGAGGTGGCAGGTTCAAATCTGACCCTGGCCAAAAACTGCAAATAATAATAATAATAATGATATAAAATGCTGATGAGGGTACAGAGAAACTGGATTTTTAATATATTGCTGGCAAGGATCTCAAATGGTAAGTCCACTCTGACAAATACTGGTAGGGAGTGAATTACCTGAAATCTAATTAAAATCTGTGGTCTAGTTAACAATAAAAACAATAATTTGCCAATGTCATCTTCCTGGTTTTGATGTTGTGCTATATCTATATAAGGTGTCACCACTGGAGGAAGCTAGGTAACGGGTTCACAGGATTTTATGGACTACTTTTTGCACCTTACTATTTCAAGAAAAAGTTAAAAAAAGAATTAAGATATTACAAGTAGATCTAAAATCCCTGTTGGTCACCATACCTGATTTCATTAATTTCACCCATCACTTCACTTACACCCACCTCCTATAATATGGAAGTTATATCCTTCCATAATTATTTTATGTTTTATGTTCACATATATGTACCCATTAAGTATTTGTAAACATACTATTTTTATGTGTTTCTTTCTACCTAAATTTAACACTTGCTGGGTGTCCTTTAGTAACTTGCTTTTTTTCACTCAATGTTATGTTTTTAAGTTATATTCATATTGACACAGATAGCTCTAATTAATCTATCATGACTATTCTATGACATTACATTGGATATACAGTTTTTATTTAATCTTTTTTATTATTTGACATTCAGATGATTTTCAATTTTTTGCAGTGTGTAAAAAACATTCTTGTATATGTGTCCTAATACACATGTATTTTTATTTAGGGAAGAAATGAAACTAGTGTGTCATAGGTTATTAACATTTTCAGTTTTACTAGAAGTGGCAGATTATACCCCAAAGTGGCTTACCAATTTATACTCACAATATGTTCCCACACCTTTGCTAAAATAGGTCTTCTTCTCCAAATATAACCTACCTGGACTACTCGTGGTAGTCTCAGAATGGCATCATATCCAAATAAACATTTGTCTAAAGTCTAAAGAGAAATGTAAAATAAATTTACATTTTATTTTTGCCTATTAATACAGCATTCATAGCACACATAAAACTGTCTTTCAAGTACCAATTTTCACCCATTTATTTCCTCGAATTACCACTTATTATGGCATAGCAAATACTTCAGTCTTCCTCTCTTTAAAATTACCTAAAACATTATATCTACCCTAAGTAATTTTTCCTTCCTTTTGTAATTCTCTACCCTTTCCAATGTAAATCAATCAAACGAATCCTGGTTTGTTTTATCTTTCTCTTTTAACCATTGTCCTGATCTTTGTAACAAAGTCCAGGAACAGAGTGTGCAAAGACAAAATTCTTTTTGGTGAATATGTGAAGGGTAGAAGTTGAGAATACTTTTCTTTTAATTCTTTTCCCTATCATACTTGTTTGTGCAAAATGGCAGATTAGTTTTAAGTTTGAACTTTAAGCAATAAGAGTGTATTCCCACCAGAAGAGCTTTAAAATTCCTCTCCTATGTGCACAGTACACATAGGTGTGCAAGAGCATGTCTGGAGAGAAACGAAGTCTTCCACAGAAAGCTCTTGCTCCACTCTTATCAGTGAACATTTTTTGCTTGGCTTGAGGCCACTTTACCTGTGGATTGTTTTTTAGCAACCCTTCCATATAATGCTTAGATTTCCCAGCTCCCCCTATTCATTGGATTGGGCCTTAGAAGCTCTTTCTGATTTATGTATGATTCAAATTGTATTTTAGGAATAGATAGAATTGAGGAAGAATAGGACAATAAAGGACTGAATGAAAAGATCCTTTATTAACTTCCAATAATGTCTGAATTTATGTCTAAGGAACATAGAAACATCTTTCATCTCCTAGTCTCATGTTCATCCCACTCAAACATTCCTTAGGGATAATAGAGTTCCTATGGGATAATAGAGTTCCTATGTGACTGCAGTCTCAGGAATTGCTCTAGAGAAAACAATCTTTCTCCAAGCTTGAGCAATTTACTTCATCCCAAACCAACTTCCATTTCCTACATTTTGTTTAAATCAAAATAGGCAACTAGAGGGGGTCAGCTAGCTGATGTTTCATAGACTGGCTTCCTTGAAGCAGTAGTAGATAAGTCTTTGACTTATCTCATAACTGCTTCTATTGCATAAGCGTGCTACTGACAACTATTTAAAGATGTGGTTGAAAGCAACTAGCATGAATAACATACAAAAACACCTGTTTAGGTTAGTCACCTGTATGGGCAGCAGCTAAATGTTCAGACTTGGAAGAGCCTTATTGTTTTCAGATACCTGACTTTGTCTTCCAAATAAAAATCGTCCTTGACATCAAGAAAGGGTACTGATTTCTCAACAGACTTATAATTGAGCAGATAAAACAATTTGATCGTGAGCAATTTCTTTAACCTCATTAAGCATCAAATTTCTCATCTGAACATAAGGATATTTACCTCATAGATGTATTGTGAAACTTTCCTGAGATGAAACATGTAATTTACTTTATATGACTCTTGGAACATAGCAAGCACCAAATATACATTAATTATTAATATCATTATTTTTGTTGGCAAACTTATAAAGGATAAAAGCTCAAACATCCTGGATAAGGACTTGAGCCAGCCATAGAGACCTTGAGTTGTAACCTGGCCTTCAGATTCCTCATCAGAAGGGTGGGGCCAGGAATAAGTGTGTTACCCTTGGCACAAGTCCAAACTGCATGACTGCACAAATACTGTAACTGTTCTGTATTCAGACACATTTGAAAGAATTTTTCCAGTATAAATTTCTAAATGTGCTGCTTGTTTTGTAATTCAGTCGAGGGCAGCAGTGTCTGTGCTATCATTATTTACATTTCTACCTTTTGGTCTTAGATCCAAGATATTTGCAGCAGTATGGATTGGCTCATAACAATTTTTTTCTTTTCTTAAAATAATGTCATATTACTTTCTTTTATACCTGTAAGCAAATACATACCAATAGTCTTTTATATTGATTTGTTTCTGGGGCATTTGGTCAGAAATAATTTACAGAAATGAACTGTCTGATTCAGACACTATAGGTAATTTGACATTAAAATCTTCCTATTGCACCTTTTTTTTTTTTTTTTGCAGTTTTTGGCCGGGGTCAGGTTTGAACCCACCACCTTCGGTATATGGGGCCAGCGCCCTATTCCTTGAGCCACAGGTGCCACCCCCTATTGCACCAATTTTAAGAAATTATTTCAGTATAGGGAAACCTCATTAGCACATTTTAATTAATGCAATATTTTACATTTTAATGACCAAAAGACACTATAAACAATTAGAAAACTATCTCATCCTCAATTAACTTTTCTATTCTCTAAGTTATATCCTTTATTGTAACCTAAACAGCTGTTAATTCTCAATTTATAAGTGTAAAGGGAAGAGAAACACTTTTGTTTATGTATATGTCAAGTCTTAATATTGTTATAACAGTAACCAGATCCTTTTCACTCTTTGCTTTACCTTGGTTGTGTTTGGAGTCTTGCATTCTCTAATGTTAATAACTGCATATGTGCATTAATCTTTCTTCATTAGAGTACCTTTAAATTCTAGAAGGACTAACCTGGCTATGTAATGAACTACTATGTAATGAACTGTTGTACAGAACCCCAATAAATGACCTACAGTGTGATCTAATCTAGACTAGAAGCTTGGGAATAAATAGGATGAACAATTGAATGGTTAGTATTGTTCTATGTAAGGAAAGTCCTGGAAGTGTTCACTCCACACACAAGGTTTCCAGGTACTATATTTTTGTATTTCCATTTACTCCTTCTTTGAATCCTTTGTCTTCTCTTGGCTCTAGACTATATATCTGGGACCATACATGTTTAAGAAAACTTTTCAGCCTTCAAATGACCTCAGAATTACATCTTTTCTGAAGCATAACAGAATTTTTCTGTAAATTAAAGGAGAATAACAGGACCTCATACTTAATGACTGTTGATTCAAAATTAATTTTGTTTCCTTAGATGCCTAAATGTACCACAGCATATAATTACAAAATTGTACTTTGGAAGAGTCCTTAGAGCTTAATCTAATTTTCAACTCTTTTCAGGATTCATTATTAGAGAATCTATGATAGTTTGTAAATCAGTCTTTGAGCACTTACCTAGTAAAGAAGACTATTTATTGCATTAGTAGTTAGAAAAGTATTTTTTAAAATGAGCTAAGACTCACTACCTTACAACTTTCTTTGACCAATGTTTGTGGTCCTACATAAGAAGATATTTCCCTATTTTCATTTAAAATGCTGTCCTATCAAATTATCTCTTATATGAATCAAATACAGAGTATTTTAACAGGAAGTATTCCTAGTGGTTCTATCTCCATTAATCCATACTTCAAAATATTGCCCAGTCTTTTAAGCCACTAGCTCTGACATAATATCCCAAACATCAGTGCCAAAACCAGAGTGCATTCTCCTATTACATCAATAATAATTTTACAGTATGGTGGCAGGAAATGCACTTTCAGTTCACTGGCTATAACTATTAAACTATGTGGAAATGACTCCCTGGAAGGCAGCCTGGTCTCTTGGCTTAAAGGCCAACCATAAGGAAGACAAAGATAATACAAGAAGGGAAACTATGCCACCTGACCAAAAGCATTATTGAGACACTCTAGATCAGTGCTTCTCAACTTTCTGGGTGAAGGACATTAAAAATTTTTTTTTAATATACCATGGATTTTTGGAAAATACAAAATGATGCACTTGCATGTAGCAGTGATCTCAAATGCTCTAAAAATTTCTAAATTCTGTAGAATCTCCACAGCTGACCACCTCCTTAAGTTGACCTAATTTTCATAGACATGCATCACATGTGCATATCAATACAGGAGGCCTAGTTCCTGATGTTCAACACCTCTATGTGTGGACTAGTTTGTTACAGTCCCTTGGGTGGTTACTTACAGAGGTTCTACTGTACTTAATTGGTATACTTATAGCACTTTTATAAATGGTATACTTATAATACTTAAAATGGAATGATAACAGTTTTGGGACTGGTCTGTGGAATATATGGTAACACTGCTCAAGAGAGGGAGAAAGGATGAAATTACATTTGGCATTTTAATCCTCTGATTTAAGTGTCATACTAGAAAGAAACTATTCCTGTTTCTAGTAAGCACCAGATGTGTATGTGTGTTAAATATAAATTGGTGACATAGCCTTCCTGGCATTTTCCTAGTTATTGTGCTAAGACATTTACATTCCACATTTACTAAGTTTCAGTGTATCATGCCCCATGATCACATTAATGTACACAGCTATGATTTAATAAAATATATATATATATAAATTGGTGGCCATACTTAAAATAGTGAAAACCTGACTATGAAGATAGTATCAATGAAACAAATTTCCATTTATAAATCATGTTTATAATGATGTAATGATGAAATATTGGCTAATCATATGAATATGGAGAGAAATACATTTTCACAAAGGTAGGTTGTATCAAATAGTATTTTTTCACACTTACATAATTACCAGGAAGTGGCACTGCTATACAGGCAAAAAATAGGACCTCCAAAACAGTAATTTTGCCACTAGAAACCTGGAATAACCCAAAAGGCAAAGGGAGTAAGGAAGGAAATGGAGTGGGCAATAGGATTGAGGAATAGATACATCAATTCTCCTTCTGTCACTGGTGTTTGCCCCAGGATGAAGATTTATAGAGGAAAAATTCTAATACTGGAAGCTATGAGATTGGGCATTAGGGCCAAAGAACAGGGCAATACCTCATGAAATATCTGACTGCTACATGGAATCAGAGTACAAGTAATCAACCACCACTGATTTTCAAGGTGAACTTGTGGGCTTTTTCCTTTTCCCAGGTAGAATAAACCAGGGAGAAAACAGAAAAGAACTATAAATATAGATAAATAGTACTTAGAGAAAGATTTTTCACAGTCAACCACACAATGCTTAATACATTATTAAATACCTTGTTTTCATAAAATAAAAGTAGGCTTCCACAAACAAGGAAATAATTAGAAATCTTAGCTATAAAGCACACGACCCAGTCAGTCTAGTTTAAAAATAAGCACATTCTGTATTGAATGGCAACTATGTGTCAACTATTCTTCTATGAGTGAGTAGAGATATAGCAGTGAGTACAATGAACAAATTCCCTATCATCAAGGAATGTATATTCCAGTGAGAGGCTAGAGACAAAAAGGAAATAAATATGATTCTGGTAGTGATATCAAGCAGAGTAAGGGAGAAAGCAAGCAAATAAAAGGAATGTGTGTGTGCCCATGTATATATGTGCATATATGTGCCTCTCTGATAAGGTAATAGTTGAGCTAGGAATTAAAGGAAGTGATGCAATGAATGAAGAGCATAGAAAATATTCTAAACCAAAGGAACACAAAATAAAAAGTCCCAGTGGTGGAATGATGAGAGTTTTTTGGATTAATAGCAAGTAAAGCAGTGTTGCTTCAGTGGAGTGAGCGAGAAAGAATAGACAAAACAAATTGTATAGGACCTTTAGACTATTGTATTTTGTCTTTCACATGAGCTGAGACTACAATAATCTGAATTACATTTTTTATTTTTACTTTTCGTTAGTTTGAGTTGTTTTGTTTTACTGACTTAGATTTTAACAGTATAACTGGTGGCTATGTAGATAATAAGGTAGCGGGTAAGGGTAGTAGAAGCAGGGATATCAGTTATTAGGCTATTACAATGATACCAGAATGAGACAATTGTGGCTTAGATCAGGGTGTTAGCAATGGGAATAGGGATATATGGTCAGACTCCAGATGTATTTAATAGGAAATATGAACAAGATTTGCTGATGGATTGAATTTGGAGCATGAGAGAGAGAGGGGACAAAGATTACTATAAGACTTTTGCCTGGGGAACTAGAATAAGGTACTATTTATTATATTATTTTGGAGTTCAGAGGAGCTATCTAGTCTGTAGATATTAAGAGTTCTCTCTACATATAAGGCATTTAAAGTCATGAGACTGGATGTGATTGGGTAGGAATGAGTGTAAACAGAGAAGAGAAGATACCAAAGATTGAGTTTTATATTATTATATTATAAATATTATTTATATTATTTTTCAGTTGAGAACTAAAATATCACCAGAAGATATTGAGAAGAAATAAATAGTACAGATGAGTATGATGAATTGAAAGAGGGGCATGAGAGTTAATGGTATATGCCTGGGACTGATTGTAATGATGGATCGTGAAATCTAAAGTCACGATCATGAGGAGAGTGACTGGCAATCAAATTGTAGCAGGGATCAATGTATCTAAGTTCCCAGTAGGCTCAAGAAAATGTTGGAATTGGGGCATTAGAAGGAGTGAGCAAAAAAGGTAAGAGATGGTTTGAAAGGGGGATGCTAAAATTGAGCTTATGTACATAATACAATTGTTTATTAAAGGAAGGCTGGAAAAGCAGCCTTTGAGGTTCAGCTTCCAGGAACTATTGCCACAGAACTGCTCTGATAAGAAAAACTCTTGCTCCTGCATCAGATTCCAAGAAATTAACTTTACTGAAACATCTGCTGCCAGCACTGATGCCCACTACTTTATCAAGAACTTGACCTTGCAATAGCTTCCATTCCCCAAAGCCAGTTTCCCTTGCTACTACCTATTCAAACAAATACTACTGTTTTGTGTATGTCTTCTATTCTGGATCAAAGCCTCATGTCACGGTATCTCTTTGATAAGTTTTGACTTTTACATTAGAGAGATAAAAATTATAAAGTAAAAAATTTCCACATACAGAAAGGCTATTTTGCTAAGACACAAATATGAAAAATGTCTACTATAGAGATTTTAAAAATTAAAAACATAATTGCCAAAATATTAACCCTTACTAAAGGAGTAATTAGTGGTATGTACACAACTAAAACCAGAGTTATTTAGTTGAAGACCGAACACAGGGATTCTGTCAGGATACAACACCAAAACCAAAGGAAAGATATGAAAAAAGGAATAGACATATAGATCTTTATGAGAATCCTGATCTCTACTTAATAAGTATTGGAAATAAAAAGAAAGGAAGGGAAAGAGAAAGATGAGAAGAAGGAATCAATAAATAAGGAAATCAAAATTTTCTTAAATTGAAGGACCTAAATCTTCACATTGAAAGAAACCAAGTCTCAAGCAGGAATAATGGGAATAATGTTACATGTCTAGATAGATTCTGATAAAAATTTTAAACCCTAAAGTTCAGGCACCTTGGTGCAGCATATATACTACACATCCCTATAGAGTAGTTCTGCTGGATCACTAACTCACCCCTTCACCAGAATAAATTCAAATCATCATACAGCTATCAAAAAAAATGAAATCATCAAAATATAATAAATGCTAGGAAAAAATGTTGGGAGATATGGCACAAAGACTAAATACCATAATCCTATAATGGAAAAGAGTGATAAGCATGACTACATAACAATTTAAAACATTTGCAAAGCATAAAGTATTCTAAATTAAAAGGCCAATGGCAAAGTGATAAACAAATTAATGTTTATGCCAGAGGTTTAATCGCCTTAATATTTATATGTTAGTATTGATATTTAAAGGTATCTATCTTAAAGATCCATAATAAAAACTTAATAGAAAAATGGACAAGTAACATGAAAATATAATTCTTAAAATGAGACATATAAATAGCTAATATTTATGTTTAAAGGTGTTGAATCTGATACTTTTTAAAAATACTATTTTTTTTTTACTTCTCAGACAGGAAAAGGTCAAGAAATTTGTACTATACACAATTATGAAGACTGTGAGGAAATTTGCCTAAGCTTGTGGCACTGTAAATTGGCACAAACTTTCTGGAGAGCAATTCGGCAATATTGTTCAAAATTAACATATATATATATTCTTGTCTAAGCATTTTCACTTCAAAAATTTATCCTGTAGATATAATAACACAAGTTTTCCAAAATATATGTAAAAGATACTCATTGTAGTATTGTTTCTAGGACCAAAACTCTGAAAACCATCTAAATGTCCATTAGTCAGAGACTGGCACTTCTGGCAAAGTGAAGAGTCACACATAACAGGAGTCTATTTGCGTGAGGACTAAAGAGCCTCTAAATGTATTCTTTAAAAAGAAAAAAAGGAGCTTTATTGAACTATTTTTCAGGTACAATAAAATTTACCCATGTAATGTGCACAATTCATTAATTTTTAGTATATTCAGAGCTGTGCGATCATCGTTATTATCTCAAACCAGAACCTCTTTATCAATCCAAAAAGACCCTTATACAGTGCTGGTGAGATTTGTAAAATGGTGTAGCCACTGTGGAAGTCACTCCCAACTTTCCCCTCCCTCCAGCCCCTGAAACCACTAGTCTACTTTATCTTTATGGATTTGCCTATTCTAGACATTACATCTAAATGGAATTATACACTATTTGGCCTTTTTTGTCTGGATTCTTTCACTTATTGCAGTGTTTTCATGATTCATCCATGTTGTATCCTGTGTCAGTGCTTCATTCTTTTGGAAAATATTCCATTTTCTGGAAAGACAGCATTTTGTTTATCCAGTTATCAGTTGGTGGACATTTGGGTTGTTTCCACCTTTTGGCTATTCTGAATAACCCTGCTTTTGAACATTCATGTACATGTTTTTGTATAGACATATGTGTTTAATTCTTTTGGATATATATCTAGGAATGGAATTACTGGATCATATGATAAGTTCATGTTTAATATTTTGAGGAACTTCCAAACTGTCTTCTCAACAACAATGTGTAAGGCTTCCAATTTCTCCACTTCACTGCTAACACTTGTTATTGTCTGTTGTTTTCACTTTAGCCATTCTAGTAGGCATGAACTGATATCTAATTGTGTTTTTGCTTTGCTTTGCATTTTCCTGATGACTGATGATGTTGAGCATCTTTTCACGCATACACTGGCCATTTGTATATTTTCTTTGGAGAAATATCTATTCCATTCCTTTGCCCATTTTTCAATTGTGAATGGGAGAAAATGTTTGCAAATCATATATATAATAAGAAACTTGTACCCACAATTAATAAAGAATTCTCTCAACAACCACAAAGAACCTTGATGATATTTTGGCAGCAAAAAAGGATTTCATTTTGAAGAAGTGCAATTTTTTTTTTGTCACTTGTGCTTGTTTTGTTGTATCTAAAAAGACTTTGCCTAATACAAGGTACTATGCTTTCTTTTCAGAGTTTTGTAGTTGTAGCTCATACATTTAAGTCTATGATCCATTTTGAGTTAATTTTTCCTGCAGTATATGATTTGTAATAGGGGTCCAACTTCATTCTTTTGCATGTAGCTATTCAGTTGTTCCAAAACCATTTTTTAAAGACTATTCTTCCCCCATTGAATTATTCCAACACCCTTGTAGAAAATCAATTGATTATCAATGTAAGATTGATACATTATTTCTGGAGTCTCAATTCTATTACATTAATATACACTTGTGCCAGTACTACACTGTCTTGATTGCTATGGTGTCGTAGTAAGTTTTGAAATCAGAAAGATTTAATTGTCCTATTTTGTTATTCTTTTTCAAGATTGTCTTAACTATTCTATTCCCTATGCATTTCCATGTGGATTTCAGGATTTGTTCATCAATTTTTGCAAAAAATCCATCTAGGACTTTGATAGGGATTGTGTTAAATCTGTAGATTATTTTGGGGATTATAGCCATCTTTAAATGTTAAGTCTTTTGATGTGTGAACATGGAGTGTCTTTCTATTTGTTTAAGATTTCTTTCATTTATTTCAACAATGTGTTGAAATTTTCAGTGTACAAGTCTTGCAAATTTTTGCTAAATTTATTACTAAGTATTTTATTCTTTTTGATGTGTCTATAACTATTTCATCACTCACCCCTATAATGGGTGCAGAATTTGCAATATAGCTGTAAAAATAAAATATCTGTTTGGGTCTTGATGAACTCTCACATAGTCTAATTCTAGAGTAAAGAGATTGTCAGTACCTAAAAGCCAGAATTCTAATTTAGAATTTTCATAAAAGAGAGAGCAAACCCATCCCAATTATTTAATCTTTTGTTGCAGTTTCTCTGAATTCCTTCACATGTTCTTTAATAAAAATAGAAGTTAAAAGGAGGCCAATCTTCTCCATCAGCAGAAAGCTCTTTCAGATTCATTTACCCTTCCCAATCACCACTCTTCCTTCCCTTGTAACTGTTCCTGCTTTATTCAGATGGCATGCAATAGACATCAACTCTACTATACAGAAGTAGTGTGTCATGAGAGTTAATTTATGGGTGTAATCTTTGGAGTCAGACTGCCTAGGTTCAACCAACTTAGGTATTTACTACATATCTGGCTTAGACCTCCTACCTGAACTCTAGACCCACATACTCTTGGCCTGAGTTGCCTCATCCTTAAATGGTGATGATTTTAGTGCCTTCCTTGGGTAGAATGATACATTGCAAATATTCGGTAAATGCAAGGATGTCATTAATATTACCAATCAACCAGTTACCACATAAGCAGATCTGTCTCCAACCTGGGAAGATTTTAAAATAGCAAACAAAGCATCTCATTGTTAGCCTTTGGGCATCTGTATTTTATTGGCCTGTTGGAGGGAATATTCCTAAGGGATTATAATTTTAAAATTTAGAGGCATCAAGAGGAAACTTCTAGAGAGAGACAGTGAAAGATACCAAGAAAGCAGAAAAGACAAATAGGAAAGAGAAGAAGAGAAGAAAGGAGAAGAAACCAAGAAGGCCAGGAGAAGGAAAGTAGGTGGTTGGGGAGAGGGAGTGTAACAAGAATAAAGTTCATGAAGGTAGGGAGAGGTGGGGGAGAACTTGTAATACAGAGTTAAGAGTTTTATTGAAGTTGAGCAGAAAAGAAAGCCTTGTTTGAAAGGAAGAGTGGCTATATTTAGTACTGGGTAGGATGTCAGTTCTGAAAATAAACTGCTCTGAGAATCAAATGCAATCCTCTGTGCCATTGTCACCTGCAGCAGCCTGGCCTCCAGGAGACTAGAACATGGTCATATCAGTTACTTTGGAGCTCATGACATTCATGAGGACTTGCCCTACTTTGGCTTCTTGACCCATTCCTAGGTTTTAAAGCTTCTGATTAATGTGGAGAAAAAAGTTACATAGCTGAAGTGTATGTGCATATATATATACACTTTATGTATACATATATATGTGTGTGTATACATATATACACACACACGCGTGTATATATCTACACATATATGTATACATATTTATGTGTGTATATATACATGTGTATATATATACACATACACACACATACATAACATATCTATGTAGGGTAGATACAAAGTTCGTGTACAATTTAAATTAGTTTACTGGGTCTCTGTGGAGCAGAAAAATGTCCTAAGTCAATACCAGAATCTAAACAACCTGTGGCCAGATGCTTAATTCAATATTCACTATCTCTGTGGTACATTTATGGCATATGAAAGTCATCACTGGAGCCCAGCACAAAGTATGACAGCTCATGTGAAAAGATATATTTGAAATACCTTATAAATGTCATAGAGATAAGTCCTGTGGAGATGTCATGCCTGTGTGATTTATGGAGACAGACCCAGGTCAGGATACAATAGGAAAAGACTTGAGCCATCAAAAACAAAATGCACATGAAGAAGGCAGGAAATGAGGAGAAATTTTTCATTTTCTGATATGAATAAATGTAATCATATTACTAGGTGCAATTCTATCTACTTCTTCCTTTAAAGACTTAGAGACTTACAAGTAAATCTAGATACACACACACACGTGTTGTGTTGCAAAAATATAGTTGATGCCTTCACTAAAATGGAAAAAAAAATAGGAGAAAACTAATGTTTTAGTGGAACAGAATATAACCAGAATTCCAGAATGCTAATATCCAACATGCTCTCCTAATTGTTTTCCTGCTTCCAACCTAAGTTCCTCTCCTGAATATATACTCCATAGGGAAGCCACAGAGATCTTTTTAAAATTATAAGTCATATTGTGTCACTTCTCTTCGTGAAAACCTATAGTATCTTGTCAGCTCTGAGTAAAATGCAAAATACGTAACATGTGAAACTTCACATAATGTAGCCCTCTGTCTGGTGTCATTGCTACCAGTTTTGCCTTACTCCTTCCATTAAATGAATAGGTATGGTGACTTCTTTGCTTTTCCCTAGAACATGTCAAATACATTCTGACCTCAGGGATTTGCATTTACTGTTCCGTCCCTCTGGGAGATACTATCTCCATATAGCCAGATGACTTGCTTCCTCACTTTATTTGAGACATGGCTAATGAGAGAGACTTTCCATAGCCACCATATATAAAATAGCAATCCCCCAACCCTCCTTCATGTTTGATAAAGAAAGGAAGATTGTGAGTGATGTCTAATAGGCAGGTGGATATGTGGGTCTAGAGTTCAGGTAGTAGGTCTAAGCTAGATATGTAGATTTGGGAGTTTCCATTACTCTGGGAAAGGAAAGCAGTGTTTATAATGGTCTTTAGGGTGAGAGAAAGTATGGTACATTCAGGGATCATGTGGAATATTTTGAATATGCAAATTCTCTGGGTCTCACTCAAGATCTCTGAATAAAAATCTCTGGAGGTGAAGCTTAGAAGTATGTAGCTTGATAAAGTTCCACATATAATCTTGATGTTCAGTCCTAGCTGAGAACCACTCTAAAAAGACACACACATTTCCACTAAATGTACTAGTAATCTCCAAATCACCAAATTCAGTAAATACTTTATATATCTCATGTGATCGCTGTGTTGGAATTGGTAGTTCATTATTCTTATAACTTCAAGTATTCTATTTCCTCGGCTTATAGGCACCACACTTTCACGATTATTGTGCCACTTTTCTGGCTTTCCTTCTTAGCCTATTTTATGGACTTCCTTCCTGCCAAGCCCTCAAATATAGGTGCTTTCCAAGGTTTTTCCCTCTATTTTTCTATTACTCTAGTATTCTACCCACTCTCTCTGGCAAGGCTAGTCCATTCTCACAGCTTAAATCTGTACATGACTAATGTCTACATTTCTATTCCTGATCTAGATCCTCTTGCAAGCTCAGAACCCATGTGTAATATTGCCTATATTACCATCTAGGTATTACATGGTAGCCTCAAGCCCAAGTACCCAAAGCTAATTTTTTTTTTTTTTTTAGAGACAGAGTTTCACTTTATCACCCTTGGTAGAGTGCCATGGCGTCACAGCTTACAGCAACCTCCAATTCCTGGGCTTAAGTGATTCTCTTGCCTCAGCTTCCTGAGTAGCTGGTACTACAGGCGCCTGCCAGAATGCCTGGCTATTTTTTTTTCTTTTTTTTTTTTTTTGCAGTTTGGTAGGGGCCAGGTTCGAACCCCGAACCCTCAGTGTATGGGGCTGGTGCCCTTTCCACTGAGCCACAGGTGCTGCCCACCAAAGCTATTTTTTAAAATATTTCCTCCATATCTCAGTAAATGGAACTACTAACATCCTACATAAGTCCTATGTATTGTTTATTCTCTTAATGCCTTCTTCTGGTCATCCACTTTTCTTCATCCACACAGTCCTTACCACAATTTAGGCCACAATCATCTCTCACCTGATTTGTTGAATTGCAATCTATTGTATTGCAATATATGTGTTTACATGTCCATTTATTCTACTAGACTATGAATAATAGGAGAATGAGACCATTCATTTATTCTTTCAACTGGTATGTATTGATGAAATACTATGTCACATTAATTTATGTATCTCTCATATCAAGTTTATTGCCTGATATTAAACATACATTAATGCTTACTATTTTCCTCACAGAAGAGGATAAGAAAGCCTAGGGATGAAGAATGACCTTCCAAAGCCACATAGCAGGTTAGGATACTGGAATTTACATGTCATTACTCTTAGTCCAGCTTTCTTTCCATAGGTCCATATTGTCCCTCTCTTCTACCTCTCCATTATTGGTAATATTGCTTCTATACTGTTTGTCAGCTTCTGTGGAAAGAAAATAATCATCACCATCTCTGTAGGCTTTCCAGATAAGAATCTGTGTCCTTAGCATTGCTTATGTGTTCTGCATCATCATTGTTGGATGAGGATAACAACAACTCAGCTTTTTATCTGGCACTTCTAAAGATCCTCTTGGCTTTAGTAGGGTATGGACAGAGGGGGCCTCAGGTATGAACTTTCAAGTTCACAAACAGTTGAGCTGTGTCCTGGGAGAAAGAGAATGAGGAAAGACTTTCAGAATTTGTGTGGAAGTATGTGTTATGTAAGAGAGATTTGACCAGGTTGATGGATGAAGTTCCTGATAATGATTATTTTAGATACTATACTGGACTCTCAATAATCACGTAAAATTGGCTCTTTATGTTTGATCTATTTTCACTTGCTGTTACAATTTAATAAAACCTAAAAAACCTCAGTACGTTCTAGGAATATGAATAAATAATGCAATGTGGTACCTTCTAGAGAAAATTTGTACATCTAATTTGTTCAGTTGATGATTATAGGGGATTTTCAGAATGTTTTATAAACATGCTATTTTAACACCTTTGAATCTTTGTTTATACTGTTATCTCTGCTTACAAAGATCTTTATCAACTCTTTTATTTATTGAATACTTACTGAGCATCTATTCTGTGCCAGGAATTATGCCCAGTTTTGGAAATTCCGTGATAGTTCTTCTTGCAGTTCATTTGGTCATATTGCTTCATGGCATCTGCAATGCTATTCTCTCTTGTTGTAACATCTTTGTCATTCTTCAAATTTTTATTTAAATATCACCTTTCCTAGTAAGCAATCCATAACCCCCTCACTACTGGATTAGGTGTACTTTTTTGTCTGCTCCCTTATAAAACATGGAATCACATAAATTACAATACAGTGTGATAAAGATAAAATAGAAATACATTTACTGTCTGGATTTACTTACTTATTTCTTTATTCCTACATTGAATATTTACAGAGGACTTTTGTTCCAGGTCCACTCTTCCTTCAAGAAGCTCTCAATCTATTGGGAAACATCGATAAGTAAATAGACAATTTAAATATAGTGCATTTATCCATCCTCTCCCCGCACACCTTTTACGTGCTCTGACAACAATAAGTACTTCCTCTGTGACTCAGCTAAGAAAATACTTCCTCTGACTTCATCTAGATCTCTAAACTTTCTGTGTTTTCTTCAAATACAGTGAGTATTATGTTCCACATATATCGTGATCACTGGCTTGATATATCTTCCTATCTTACAGACCTATGTGCTCCTTGAAGGCAGAGCTATTGCACAGTGTCTGGAGTACAGTACTCTCTCAGACAATAATAATAATAGTAATGGCTACCATTTATTGATTACATTACTTGTTGCCTACATTATTTCAAGTTATCATCTTTTCTTTTCTTTTTTCTTTTTGTTTTAGAGAAAGAGTCTCATTTTGTCACCCTCGGTAGAGTGCTGTGACGTCACAGCTCACAGCAACCTCCAGCTCTTGGCCTTAGGTGATTCTCTTGACTCAGCCTCCCAAGTAGCTGGGACTACAGGCACCCGCCACAACACCCGGCTATTTTTTTGTTGCAGTTCGGCCAGGGCCGGGTTTGAATCCACCACCCTTGGTATATGGGGCTGGCATCCTACCCACTGAGCCACAAGCACTGTCCATCAAGTTATCATCTTTTCAACAACTGAAGAAACTGAGTCTTAGAAGACTTAAGTAACTTAACCAAGCATCACACAAATACTAATTAACTGAACTGGTTGTAAGCCCAAGTCTGACTCCCAAGGAATTCTCTAGGATTGTCTTAATTTTTGAAGTGTTTCCTATAGTTATAATTTCTTTGAAACTTGGAGTTCACTCCAATAAAACTTAGGGGGACTCCTTAGTTGGTAGATTCTTATCCACACTTCAGGTTCTTAAATCTTTTTTTTTCATCAGGGATTAGTTCCAGGTAAAATTGTCACAGAGGCAAACCCAGTGTCTCTCCTTCACTCTAAAGTACATGCTATGATTTGGTCAAAAATGCCAATCCTGATAGATTTTCCCCAAATTTGACTCTAACATTAAATGCCTTCAAACTTCCTCCTTTATCTCTTCTTTCCTAATGACTCTTTACTTTCACTGAAAAATTTGCTTGGTTCTCTTATGTTGATGAAATCTTATAATTCTGCCATGCTCTTTAGTTCCCTTTCAACATATTGAGATTTGACTTGGTACTCCACCACCAAAACTCTTTTCAATAAGTCACCACATGGCTAAATTCATTGGATACTTCAAATATCTTATCATAATTTTCCTTCAGGCCATTTTGATTATCCCATCTTTATTCAGACTCTCTCTACTGTTCTATGGCAATATGCTATGCTAATCCCCTTCTAATATCTGATATTTCTTCTCTGGTTTCTTCACTAATTCTTCTCTACCCTTTTGTTCTCTAACTGTTCCCATGGTCAACAATATAGTCCTTTTTCTATCTCTTTCCTCTACCTCAGAAGTTTCATTCATTTTCAAAACTCCAATAATCTTCCGTGTTAACAAGCCCTAAAGACCCTGTCCTGTCCTATCACTCCAATTCTAGTCCTGTATCTCTAACTTTATACCAAATATTCCTACTTGAAAATGTTCCATCATCACCTCAAATTCAACACTTCCAAAGAAGAACTCAAAGATCTCATCATCTTCCCTGTTATTGTATAGTGAAAAGAGCACTGCATTTCTCTGATAATTAAAGATGATGAGCATTTTTCATGTGTCTGTAGGCCATGTGCCTATCTTCTTCAGAGAAGCTTCTTTTCAAGTCCCTTGCCAACAATGAAATGGGATTACTTATTCTTTTCTTATTAATAAGTTTGTGTTCTCTGTGGATTCTGGTTATCAAATAATTGTCAGAAACATAACCTGCAAATATCCTCTCCCATTCTGAGGACTGTCTACTTGCTTTACTTACTGTGTTCTTGGCTGTGCCGAAGCTTTTTAGTTTGACCAGATCCCAGTAATGTATTTTTGGTATTACTTCAATTGCCCAGGGGGTCCTCCTCATAAAGTATTCTCCCAGACCAATTTCTTCAAGTGCTTTCCTTGCACTGTCTCCAAGAATTTTTATAGTTTCATGTCTTAAGTTTAAATCTTTTATCCAGTGAGAGTCAATTTTTGTTAATGGTGAAAGGTTTGGGTCCAGTTTCAGCCTTCTACAAGTCACCAGCTAGTTCTCCCAGCACCATTTGTTAAATAGGGAATCTTTCCCCCAATTTATATTTTTGATAGGCTTATCAAAGATCAAATGATGATAAGTGTCTGGGTTCATCTGTTGGTTCTCAATTCTGTTCCATACATCTACCTCTCTATTTTTGTGCTAGTGCCATGCTGTTTTGATCACTACAGATTTATAGTATAGATTGAAGTCTGATGGTGTGATGCCTCCTGATTTGTTTTTATTTCTGAGTAATGTCTTGGCTACTCGAGATTTTTTTCTGGTTCCATATAAAACAAAGTACTGTTTTTTCCAGATCTGCAAAGTATGACAGTGGTGCTTTGCACTGCTGGTGGGAATGCAAACTAATGTATCCCTTTTGGAAAGAAGTATGGAGAATACTCAGGGATCTAAAAGTAGACCTGCTATTCGATCCTACAATTTCTCTACTAGAAGTATATTCAAAAGACCAAAAATCACTTGGCAACAAAGAAATTTGCACCAGATTGTTCATTGCAGCTTAATTCATAATAGCTAAGTCATGGCAGAAGCCCAAGTGCCCATCGACCCATGAATGGATTAATAAATTGTGGTATATGTATACCATGGAATATTATGCAGCCTTAAAAAGATGGAGACTTTACTTCTTTTATGATTATATGGATGGAGCTGGAACATATCCTACTTAGTAAAGTATCTCAAGAATGGAGGAAAAAGTATCCAATGTACTCAGTACTAAACCAATTTATAATCACTCACACTTTCATAAGAAGAACAGGTCACAACTATGGCTCAGAATAAAGCAGGGGAAGAAAGGGGAGAGGGGAGGTCAGATGGAGGGAAGATGAATGGTGAGATCACATCTATGGTGCATATTGCAAGGGTACATGTCGGATCTATTAAGTATAGCATATCAATGTCTTAACATAATAATTAAGTAAATGAGGTGAGAGATATATTAACCAGTATGATGTAAGCATTCCAAATTGTATATGAAATCAGCACATTGTACCCCATAAATGCATTAATGTATATATGATCTACCTCTTCAAGATTTAATAAAAAATAATAATATAGTACAAATAAAGATATTCATGTAGATTTCCAAGAGTCACTTACCCATGTATTCCATAAACATTAATTGAGAGACCAGTGTGCCAGGCCCTAAGGATAGAGCAGTGAAGACAGATATGATAAATGTTTTTTCTGCTCTCAAAGAGATCACTGTCTACAATGGGAGATGAACAAATTATAATAAAGGATAAGTTCTGTGATAGTGGTATGTGCAAGTCAGCCACTGGAGCACAAAGAAGAGGACAAATATCTAAACTGGTCTTTTGGAAAGAGAGGTGATTAGGCAAGGTTTTTCCGCAGTGAGTAATTTCAAGGCCTAGGTCTAAAGGTATGGGTTAGAGAGGCATTTCAGGAAGAGTGAGCATGATAGTCAAAAGCAAAGGCATATACAATATGTAACATTCAGGCATAGTATTTTAGTCTATTTGGGTTGCTATAACAAAACAGCTTCAAAAGGGTAACTTATAAACAACAGAAAGATCAAGGTGCTGGCAGTGTCTGGTGAGGTCCCATTATCTCATAGACAGCACCTTCTTGCTTAGTACTCACATGGTGGAAGGGGCAAGGCACCTCTCTGGGGCCTCTTTTATAAGGGCTGTAATCCCATTCATAAGGATTCTAACTTACATGATTCAATCACCTCCCAAAGGGCCCATCTGCTAATATTACTACATTGGTGAATATGTTTCAACATATGAATCTGAGGGAAACACAAACATTCAGACCGTAACAGATACCAAATAGTTTGAACACAAATCCTTGAAAGGATTTGCAGATGGTTGGATACTGTGCTGTAGTGGGTAAGAGTGCCAGCTTTGGAGTGAGTTGGCCTGAGTTAAATCCCAAATCTGCAACTCGCCAGTTGTGTAACCTTGGACAAATAACTTTATCTCTTTGGACCTTGGTTTCTCATTTGTAAACTCAGTACAATTTATAAATATACCTCATAGGTTTATCATGAGAATTAAATAGGTTAAAACAAGTAAAATTCTTAGAACAGTATCTGTTTAGAGAGTAAATATTTTTCCTACCCATTTCAATATTAACTTTAGGAGGGCAGGAAATTTAGTTGTTGAATTACCAGAAGATAGTGAGTGGCCTATAGAAGGCATTGTTGAATGAATGAATGATCATTGACACAATTATTTTTTAACAAGGGTATCATCCTAAGAGGTGAGAAGGTTAAATAATACCAGTTGTTTTCATTGTTGCCTTAATATAGGTCCACACAGTAGAGTAAGGAACTAGGTAACTCAGCTGTTCAAATTTAAAGCTGGACTTTAAAAATACAAAAGAACTTGGAATTGAAATCATCTCTTGGCCTCTCCAATTTGGTACATTAGGACAATAACAGTTTCTTAATTCATAGCTACTCTTCATTGAGTGTTTGCTATATGCCAGAAACATGATAAATGCAAGACCTTATTCAATCTACAGAACAATAGCATAATCCTATACTGTCACTTTCCTTTTAAAGATCAAAAAACAGGCTCATAGAGGTAAATTAAATTGCCCAAAATTAGATAGCTCATAAGGTGAGGAGCAAAAATTTGAATCCTGACCTGCATGACCTGAATCTAGTTAGTATAGTGTTTGGCACATGGTTAATACGTAACACATATTTACTGAATAAATGAGTGAATAAACACATGAGTAACTCCATCCTCTCCTACAGATTAACCTACAGGTTAGCTCTAATGTTAAGAGCAAGAAAGAAGTGGGAGCCACAAAAGAATTTACATGGGAAAACCTCTCGACTGGAAATTCAAATTTGGAAAAGAGATCTGGATTTGCTTAGAAATTATACACACACAGAAAGAACAATCACCTTCATTACACACACACACACACACACAAAAAAAAAAACATACCTTTTTTTTTTTAACCTCATGCTTTCTTCTGTCTTCTTAACACCTCTGAAAGAGTGTAAATAGTTGTATGACAGCTAGAAGGGACCTTAGCAATTACATAATCAGATCCTTCATGTCAATGTAAAAATTGAGGCTCCAGAGGGGAAATAAATCGCAAAGGTCACACAAAGAGAGTAAGATCAACAATTTCAGTTTCCTGACTCACAGTTTGTTTTACTCTGAGCCATCACCATTCACCATCTCAATTTTATAGATGAGGTAACCAAACCATCCCAAGAATGTTGATGGCTAACTTCTGCCACTTGTCCATTGAAATAGGGCTTTAAATCAGACCTCCTTTATTTTAAATATGAGGCTGTCATCCAAGTGCTTTTGTCTAGATGCCCAGAAGGAAGATCCCTTGGTATTGAATTGAATAATGGACTGAAGATAATTTACAGAAATTTTTGTCTTTCATTTAACTTTAAGAGAAAATGTCCAAAACTGCTTTATTTTCAGAAGGCTGGCAGTCCCAAGGAGGGTCCATGAAAGCAGAAATCCTCCATCCAATAATTCCTCATTAAATCCTCAACACTTAGCATTTTTTAAGTCATAAATACATAAATCATGTAAACTTTAATGCATTTATGGGGTAAATGTGCTGATTTTATGAACAATTTGGAATGCTTACATCAAACTGATTAACACAGCCTTCACCTCAATTATTGTGTTAAGAGACATAAAGATTCTTGGAGCATTTAATAAATATTTGTTGTTGAATGTATGACATACCAAAGGCAGAAAGGGAAAGTAGGTTGGGTGATGGTTTCCCATTGGCAATGGACGGACAAACAGAACTGATAAAGTGGGAATGAATGAGGGAAAGAGATAGGAAAACCTTAAACAAAGGAGAAGCTCTGTCTCTTTACTTGACTGCCGCTGCAGTCACTCAGCAAGGCTTGAGTGGCTTGGTAGAACTGTGATTGGCAGAGATATTTAAATGAGGCCTCTTTAAAATTGTTGCTTTCCACCCCACCCCCACTCTCCTTTAAATTTTGTTTCAGTCATTACCCAGGGACCGGATACAGAGATTCCTATGGGGAGTTCTAATGGGTCGATTCAATTTCATCTGGATGACGCCACTTAGCTAAGCATTAAGAGCTACAGCTCCGGGAAAGCAAACGACACAGGGAAGGGGAGAAAAAGAAATTACAAAAAGGAGCAATAAATCCCTTCCTTCCTATCTTCCTCTATAACCCATTCACAAGACCTCCATAAATTATCTACATTCACAAAACCGCCAGCTAGCTGAGTTGAACACACTGCAACCTCATCCCCCTCCCCCACTCAGATTATATACCAACACACCCTGAGCTTTATAAATAATCACATATTAGCGGTATCTACTGCTCGGTTGAGATACCCTGCGTCTACAACTGCAGTTTCTGCGGCTTCGATTCATCTGTCAGATTGGAGGAGACAGAGGTGGAGGTGGAGGCGGAGGCAAAAGAGAAAGAGGGGGAGGAGGTAAAGAAGGAGGAAGGGAAAGAGGAAAGGGGGAGGGGAAAAAGAGAGGAAGGAAAATACTGGAGGAGGAGGGGTGGAAAACAGGAGGAGGAGGAGAAGGGGGAGGAGAAAAAGGCCGAGGAGGAGGGGGAGGAGAAAGAGAAGAAGGAGGAGGAGAAAGAAGAGGAGGAGGAGGTGAACAACTTAGCCTGCTGAGCTCTCTTTGGGGAATACGTGCATCAAGATTTAGATCTGCATGTAAAATCCATACAAAGTATTTGCCACTACAGGTCTGACTTCTCCTCCCCCGGGTTTTTTTTTTTTTCTTTCTGTTTTTTTCTGCTGTGTCAAAGACCAAGACAGAACTATCTCTGTTTCTGGCTCCACTGCCAGTAAAGGAGTTTTCATTCAGACTTTCCGAATAAAGGTGGAGAAACCTAGACTCATGAGAAGAGATCCTTTGAGCCAGATGGGGCATTAATTCTTCCGCTTTTCTCAACATGGTTAAACCCCTTCCTCAAGGTAAGCCATAGAAAATAGCTCTTATAGACTTTAAAATTCTTTCTCTACAATGCACAAATTACCATTCATTCTAGCCATCCTGTGCTGTATGTGGTGGTGGTGGGGGTGTGTGTGTATGTGTGCTCAAGCGCGCAAGCGCATGGGTAAAATAAAAAATGAAAACCTTTTAAATGAGACTTAAATGAATCAGCTCTTGTAGAAAACTATCCGCAACAGAAATTTCTAAATCAAAATAGAACTTCAAAATAATCCTTTTGCAGCCAAACTTCAATTTAATTTCTAGCCCGTTGACCTTTAAATTCATATTGATGCTTGCTTAAGCCCCTCATAGCGCAGCCTAACCACCCAAGCCGAGGACGTAAAGAAAGCCTGTGCTGAGGCCAGTCTGGCTGCCCAGCGGGCATCCTGTCAGTGTGGGGTTAGTCTGCTATTGGTTCACAAGTCTGCTCTGTGCATCGTTCAGATTTCATCACATCACCTTGCCCTGGGTAGAAATGGCGCAAGCTGACACGGCATAACCCCCTGCTTACACTGAGTCAGAGCAATGGTTTAGAAATCTCTGGATCCATGCCTGTGTATGTGTGCAAATGCCTCTGTGTGGCATATGGAAATTTTGTCAAAAATGAGAACCTGTGAGCATGTCTAGTTAGCCAATAGGCATTTGATAGGAGCTAGGGCAGTGGTTTACTGCACACTCACTTGCACACATCTAATTTTAATCATCATTCACCTCTGTATACTGCAAACCAACTTGGATGAATAGAAAACAGACCTTGAACTGTTAAACAGAAAATCTATTTTGAA
Source organism: Nycticebus coucang (assembly GCF_027406575.1). NCBI lineage: Eukaryota > Metazoa > Chordata > Mammalia > Primates > Lorisidae > Nycticebus > Nycticebus coucang. Next base: position 187,020,506 of record NC_069804.1, read on the forward strand.
ATGCAAACTATTGTTGCTTTTGGGGGCATATTAAACCCTCACTGTAACATGATGTGCTATCACATGAATTTGAATATACCAGGTTTTTAAATCATGTTTGCAACAAGTCAGCTGTATATATAAATACAAATAAGGCAAGGGCTAGCAATTTATCCACAACAAAGTATTAGTCTTCTCTTTTCCTCTAAACAAATATATACTAAGACTTTATTATAACATTCTATAATTTTGTTTCTTTGTGTTCTGTCTTTGTTTCTAGCTATGAAACATAGTCTATCTTTGATGGTAATCTGAATGACTTGGATTTGAAGGTATTTATTTAGAGTTAAGGAGTTGAATAGGGAGGAAGTAAAGAACCTAAAGGAAAGACTTTTGTGATAGAGAAATGTAACCAACAAATCCAGCATAAAATTTAGAGCATCCAGACTAGAAAGGGCTTTTAAAACCCTCTTTTCATACCCTTTCATTATGTGGATGAAGAAACTGAGGTCTGGAACAGAAGTCACTTGCCCACAGTCACACAGCAAAGAAGAGCTAACATTAGGACTAGGACTTAACTTTCTTATAAAAGGATTGGGGGTTTAAAGAACCATTCCTACTTCTTAAATGAACAACTAGCTTCTTAGAGTTTTCCTCAGAATTAGAAATATGTGAATTTGTTTGGTATTGAAAATTGTCCTGTATAGCCTATCACTAAAACACCTATATAATATGAGGTCTTAAAATCGCAAGACTTGTTGGTGTAAAATAAACTGCTACGAGTCAAAAACTATTAAAGTAATAAATAGGACTAGGGTAGCAAAGTGACAAGTTAAGAGTTAAATGTGGTGAGAACCTGGCAACTCCAGCAAGATGTATGCGGTAGGAGTGAGGCCCAGTCAGTGGCAGAGAGGTTAGTAATGTAAACTATATACAACTTGGTATTTGTAACGGGGAGTGCTTTGATAGAGATGCAAATGCTTTTGCACAGAGAGGGAATTTTTGGAACAGTAGAACTAAGAAAACATAGAGCCATAGCAGAAATTTCCCCTAAGTTTGCTTTCAGTTATTCTGATGAGTGTATATGACAGCATAACATAGGAAAAAAGCAACACACCTCAGAGTCCTTACACAGTAAAGTACAAAACAGCATTAAACCCATGGGAGTAGGAAAAAACAGGAGCCAGGCTCTTCTCTTATCCCCTCTTCTTTAAAATCAATATTGAAACATATTATATTAGAAATGATCTGTCGTAGAAACCAGGACTGTCTTAAGGTGTTAGCATAGAAGGGCTTTAGATAGGAAAGTTTTCAGCTTTATTTTCAACATGGCAGGTTTTAGGTTCCAGGGAGAAAATGCACTTTCTTTCATTAACAAATATTAGCATTTCTTGAGTGGACTTAGCTTTAGTCCCTAAATTGTCATCATAAGAAAAGACAGACATTTTTATTTAGGTTGAACATAGTAAATTTCAGGCCTACAGAAAAACTGTTGAAAAATCTGTGAGCACCTGGCCAGAGACTTGGATGGGAGTGGGTTTACAATGCATCTTTCATTACCGCACAGGCACTACGTGACAAAAATCACTAGATCCCATCAATGTGCAGCCAAAACTTGTAATCATCTAGGCTCCTATTAATATGTAATATGTACATTCTCTCTTTCATTTAACAGAATGTGGAATTGACCAACAGCACAGTTTCTTAACTGCTGCTGTTCACAATGAATGGCTTTTTAATGGGTGGATTTCTGAATCACAAACATGCATGTAGTGGTAGTTTTTCATTTAGTCTTTGTCCTGCAGTAGTCTTATGCCTTTTCCTTTCTCAACAATTTTTTCCATCCTACCTTCCTTTACAGTACCTATTACAGTTCATTCTGTTAGCCAGATAGTATTCAGCACATCTTGAATGGCAAACAATTTATTGTCATTCAGTCCTTTTTAAAATACTATTAAACACTCTGATTTTACCCAGGTCCCACTGCCCACCATGTTACTGGATTCTAGAGTCCATTTGAATTACATATTTTACAGAGCAGGAAGAAACCTTCTGAGTTCATCCTGTCAATCCCTTTATCTATAAGCAAGATAGTATCTCATAGTTCTAGACTGATACTCACAGCTTCCTTTAATCATCCATCCAAGAAAGCATCTCAACTCCTTTTGAAATATAAATATTCAAATATAGTTTCTCACCTAAATACCATGTACCCTTCTACTCCCCAGACAGGATCCCCTTTGAATATGGTTCTCATTGTTGGTTCTGAGTCATTTATATTTTGACCTAGATTCATTCCTTCCTTTCAACATTATGGGCATGTCCCGAGGTACCTACTGACATCCCTAGAATCCTGTGTTTGGAATCTCACAGAATTATCTGCTGTAATTTTGAGATCTTGTTGTTTTTTGAGACAGAGTCTCACTTGGTAACCCTTGGTAGAGTGCCATGGCATCACAGCTCACAGTAACCTCAAAATCTTGGACTCAAGCAATCCTCTTGCCTGAGCCTCCAAAATATCTGGGACTACTGGCACCTGCCACAACACCTGGCTATGTTTAGAGACAAGGGTCTCGCTCTAGCTCAGGCTGGTCTCAAACTCATTAGCTCAGGCAATCCACCCACCTTGGCCTCCCAGAGTGCTAGGATTATACGTGTGAGCCACTGTTCCAGGTAATTTTGAGATCTTGTATACCTTTTTTTGAACCATTGTTTCTTAGAATTTTCAATGTTTTGAATCTAGTTTCCTTTGGGAAATCAGTGAGTCTAAACTTCATCCAAAAATGTATGTTACCATTGTTACAGTGTAAAGGAATTGAAGAACTCAACATATTCTTTAGCTGATCAATGAGACATAAATCGATGTCTTATAATTTATCAAAACATTCTTTCTAGTCCAAAGCTCCTACATCCACAAATCCTCCAAGCCAAATGCACAATGTGTTCTCTTTTATTTGGATATTCCAATGAAAACTGCCTGTTCTTTTCCAATGCTGAGGCTGTAAATCTATACAAATACAGCAAAGATAGGGGTGGGAGTTTGCAGGGGGCTTTGAGTATAAGAAAATGAAGTAGCAATACATTTTTCTTTTGAATGTCCAGATAAACAAGGGCACATTACCCAGCTTATCCTGAAGGACTTGAAGATGTGGAAAGTAAGGGTAAAAAAATTATTTTATTGAATTGCCTAATCGCCTAGTTTACTACTATAAATATATTGTGAAAGTGAAGCCCAAAGAAGCAATTGATTTAATAAAGGTAACATGGAGAGCCTCCATGGTGTTCATTTGCATTCTCTTGTGCTGCATTGATTTCACACCAAAACAACTGGCTGAAAAGTGAATTTTTTTTTTTTGTCAGACTTGTTCTTTGATGCAATATGTCAAAGTTTTCCTTACAGTCATCATTATCATTTCTAGGCATGATCAGATCTTTCTGGGAATGACTACCCAATTCTTTGTGATTGTGGCACAATGGAGATACAGGCACATAATTTCTAGATATTCAACTTAGGTTAATTAAATATGACTGCTCTTTTAAAAGACTACTTTATTGTGTAAGGTAAGGACAGACAACAGCAGTCTGAGTAGATTCTGCTTGGTAAATCTTATCAAGATGAAGTTGACTCAGGGTGGGAATAGGTAAAATTACAGATGATATTTGAAACAATTTATAATAATAATTCAGGGTTTGTCTTCTGTATGAGCTTGTGTTCTATAATTCCCTTATTCTCAGTGTCATTCCCAAGTATACAAAAGTTTGATTCTGTAACTGCCATGTCATTTGAAAAGAATCATCTCTTCAATAAGTTAAAGCAGCCAGTAGGTAAAGAGAACTATAGATTAGTCTTGGCTTCCTTATACTCTTTGGAAGACTTTTTTCCTATTACTCTACAGTTTAATTCCTGCCCTCTGTGTCTCTGCCCTATCTCTGGCATTATTGAATTCTGCTTGCTTGCCTATATTCAAATTGAATCAAGCAAGTCCTTTTCCATCTGTTTATTTCTCCTTATCATAAATTACATTGAAAGGAGAATTTGGATTAGTGATATACATATACACACACACGTAGTGTATATGAGTATCACTCATATATACTATGTATATGAGAAACTTCTCATGTGAGACTTAAGGATTTCTCTTTTGTTTCTGCATTGCTTCAGAAAGTGCACCTTGCATTTAACATTAGGTTACATTTTATTAGAATGCTGATGCTCAAGTCTTAGATTTCTCTTTTTTTTTGCAGTTTTGGCCAGGGCTGGGCTCGAACCCACCACCCCTGGTATATGGGGCCAGCACCCTACTCCTTGAGCCACAGGTGCCACCTCAAGTCTTAGATTTCTGTGCTAACAAACACCTGAATGAACTAGCTGCTCTTGTGAACCTAGTCGTATGACAGAATACAAAAATAATCAATGATCTGATCTTTGTTCACAAAGTGTTTTATAGTCTGAATGAGATGTCCAGACTTGCCTATAAAGAAGTAGGTGAGGTCAGTTACAAAATAAAGGTATAGCATAAAGACCACTTTAAAGTGACTGAAGGTAGTGGTGATATAGGACCTGAGCTTTGTTGATTCTCTGCAAAGTACTTATGCCCGTACGTTCTCATTTTTTGTTTATATTCTTTCTCTCCTAGGATTTTCTGATGTATCCTGAGGTCCATGTAACTACAAGGGCTCTACTTTATCACCACAAGTGCCACCCAGACCCCAAACCACTCAGAGCTCAAAAGTCAAGTCAAAATGGATGCCACAGTGACAGATGATTTTCAACAAATTCTGCCTATTGAACAGTTATGCTCTACTCATGCTAGCAATGATTATGTGGAACGGCCTCCAGCCCCCTGTAAACAGGCCCTCTCCAGTCCTTCCCTTATCATGCAAACCCACAAATCTGATTGGTCTCTGGCTACCATGCCTACTGCTCTCCCCCGCAGTCTCAGCCAGTGCCATCAATTACAGCCCTTGCCTCAGCATCTGAGCCAATCTAGCATTGCCAGCTCAATGTCCCATAGCACCACTGCCTCTGATCAAAGGCTCTTGGCCAGCATTACACCCTCACCTTCAGGCCAGTCCATCATCCGAACCCAGCCTGGAGCAGGGGCCCACCCAAAGGCTGATGGTGCTCTGAAGGAAGAAGCTGAGCAATCTGCTGGGCACCGAAGTGAGCACCTATTCATCTGTGAGGAGTGTGGGCGCTGTAAGTGTGTCCCATGCACAGCAGCTCGCTCTCTCCCCTCCTGCTGGCTGTGCAACCAGCGTTGCCTTTGCTCTGCTGAGAGCCTCCTCGATTATGGCACTTGTCTCTGCTGTGTCAAGGGCCTCTTCTACCACTGCTCCACTGATGATGAAGACAACTGCGCTGATGAGCCCTGCTCATGCGGGCCTAGCTCTTGCTTGGTCCGTTGGGCAGCTATGAGCCTCATCTCCCTCTTCTTACCCTGCCTGTGCTGCTACCTGCCTACCCGTGGATGCCTCCATCTATGTCAGCAGGGCTATGATAGCCTCCGGCGACCAGGCTGCCGCTGTAAGAGGCACACCAACACTGTGTGCAGAAAAATCTCTTCTAGTAGTGTGTCCTTCCCCAAATCCCAGGAAAAGTCCGTATGACCTTCCCACAAGATGGATCCAGATATTTCTCCTTAGCCCCCATCATTAAAGCATAGGCCTCATCGTTGGAGTTGGGGGAGTAATAAACTAGCCAAAGTTAGGACCTCACCTCTTTTGTTCCTGCAATGTCAGGGGAATGACCAAGTACATCCCGATGCAGGATGCCTTGTTCTTTCTCACAGTATTTACCCACTTCCCTTCAGTTGTTTTACACCCAGCCAGCTCAGCCCTTATGGCTGTCATGGCAAATTCAGGTGATATGTGGACATGAGGTTTGGATACTGAGGACTGACAGAGCCAGCAACGTGGAGGTTTAGGGGCTCCCCAACATAATGCCTCTCGATGCAGGCTCTGATTGTCACTCTGCTTTCCACAATGCTTTTGGAAACTTTCTTCTAAGATGGTTTTCACAGGCACATGTGGAATAGTGTTCAACCTTCAGGGGAATATGACCCCTTCTCCCTGTTTACTGCCCTTCTCTTCTTCATTCCTCTGCCTGTCTTTCTTCTTGTGTCCTTTTCTTTCAGTATTCAGTTATGTATTCTTCCCTCCTTCATTCTCACCCTTTCTACTTCTACTTTTACTTTCTTTTTCCTCTCTTCCTTACTACTCCCCATTACTCTCTTTCAGACTTATCCTTTCTCTGCCTGTATTTGTATCTTGTTTTATCTTTGTCTACCTATCCCTCTTTCTCTAACATGTCCAAAAGTGCTGTTTTTCCATAGGTGTTTCCTTAGATGCCAATCTTTGCTATGCTATATAATAGTTACTAATTTTTATTAAGGGAAATGGATTACTGTAATGAACTGATCACTAGCAATAGTCTGTATCCCAACTTACGTGTGCACTCACAACCACTCTCAATTGTTTGTGAGCATATTACACAGTTATCTTATATCTCCAGGTTTACTTATTTGAAGTTTTCCTCCCCTTGCCAATAATTGACTTAAAGTTCTGACAGATTCCAGTAGCATGCTGAATAGGATAGTAAATCAGGATGCTCATAACTTTGTATGTCTGACCCAAGTGCCAAAGGCAGACGTGCTTTATAGCTAAAGGAACAAAGCAAAGGATATTACAGAAGTATGTTCTCTTCTTAGAAGCTAACTGTCCTGAGACTGCATGGCTCAGGGCTTAATAATGGACTTTAAAAGTCATAAAACTTTAGAGCTGGAAGAAATCTTAACTGTTAATCTAGTTCATTGCCCTTATTTTACATAAGGGAAAACTGAGGCCTGGAGATAGGAAGGCACTTGCCCAAGGCTACACACTGAGTTAATAGCAGAATTAGAACTGGAATACAGATCTTCTGACTCCTAGTTCAGTCTTCTTTCCCCTGTTCCACATTGAGTCATGGGACGTTTTCCTAGGACTCTATTAACAGTGAGAGAAAGACATTCCCATCCAATTACTTTCCAGGAACCATGCCAATCTACTGTGGCAGTCTTTCTGCAATTCATGGTGGGTAGCTAATTAACTATCAGGTGTTAAGGCTGTCTCCAGTGGACATCACCTTTGGCTCTGTCACCTTGTAGAATCTCAAGTGTGGAACAAAAAAGCTTAAAGAAGCCCTAACCACGCTATATCTTCGCCATTGCATCTACTCTTTGCTGCACACACTGTGCTTGCTCCTGGCTTTGTCTGCAATGGCAGCTGCCTGAGAACCTAAATTTCAGCAACAGTAAAAAACTGATATGACAGATGTATAATACAGAGAACTGACTTCTCTGTTAAGAAAATACAGAGAGCCTATGCTGTGAACCCCGTTCCATGGGAAAAGGATGCAGTGGTGATGGCAGGCTACTACAGACTACTGCTAAAAGACACAAGAATTACATAATTTCCCTCTGTTAGTGAATCCTAAATTCACTAAGGAATTCAGAGATTGAGGGCACTTCCTTGAAATCAAGGTGCTCCAACTTAGTTTAAGACTTCCAGACTCTAACTTTATATATCATCTCTTTTAAAGTGTGCATGGATGTGTGTTGAAGGGTGGAGAGGTAGGGGAAAGTGTATAGTTGTACACAGGGGGAGGAAGGGGACATCCATCTCCCTTTGTTGGATACATATTACAGAAATATGTACCACACAGTCTTTGTTGGTTCTGAAGCTTCCCAATGTGTACTGACATTTGAGTGGCACACAGCCCCACACCTTCACTTATACCTCTTCTAGAATTGCTTTGCTCTATTTTTGTATATATAAATGTTATGATTATTATTAATAATGTTAATGATATTGCTGCAAATGGTGCCATATATAAGCTTAGGCTTCTTGGAACACTTTTAAACCCAAACCAATACCTATAACCTCTTCTGTTGCTTTCAGATCCTTCAATTATAAGTAACTTTTTTATGTTACAAGTCTGCCTGATTGTGCTTTAAACTTATCTACCCTTAAAATCTGTGCTCAGTTCTCGAGGTCAAGCTGGATGGTGATGAGTAGTAACACGCACTTTTCTCTGCTTCTGCCTGAAATTTGCTTAGAGCTTAGATATCTAAGGATTCTCTGGCACTACTGCATTGTTCCTGGAACTAAAGTTATTGTGTGGATGTTTGCTTATTAGTTTCAGGCCCCCAAATAACACAAGTCCCTATTCCTTGACAGTGCTTTGATATCTCAATCTTGCAGTCCTTACTCAGGCAAATTGTGCACTGCCAGAGGGGCGCTGGGCTCTGCCATACACCCAGAGGAGCTCTTCTCAGTGTATTTCTAAATGGCCTTACACTTGGTAAAAGAAACTGAAGGGTTACTCAAATGCAGTTGCAATCTGCGATCTGCTGCTGAGTCAGGGCTTTCACTTGTGTCCCAGTTGGCTTGATATGGACTGCATCTGGTTTATGTATAGATGGGTCCTGTTGGGGTATGTGCATGGACATGTGAGTGAGTGTGCACATGTATCCCTTCTGTGATTTTATATATATATACATATATATGTAAATATATATTCACACACCTCTATATATTTTAATGTATTGCACATGTATATTTAAAATATATATGAAAGAACTCTAAATCCTGTAGAAAGGCTCTGTTTTCTTTTTCATTACTTTTCTGCTTTGTTTTGTGTCCTATATAAATAGGAATATTTAGAGAGTGTTTCCTGCTTAGCATTGTTTTGCAGTTAAGTCATCTGTTACCCCCTAACTCTACTGCATTCCCCATACTGGTCCCTTGATACATTTCACATGGCATTAGCCAAGAGATTTCCTTTGGTTCCAGCCTGTCTTCCCTCGTTACAATATCTATGATAAATATAGTGAACACTTGCACTTACTGTATGTTAAGCACTATTTTTAGCATGTTACCTATATTAGCTCCTTCAAGCCTCACAATAATTCAGTGATATAGGTACCATTCCAATCTCTGTTTTACAAATGAGAAAACTGAAGCACAGAGAGGGTAAGTGACTTGCCAAATGTAACAATCATAAATGATGTAGCTAAGATTTGAACCTAGGCTGACTTATACCCAAGTCCATGCTCCAGAATCAGTTATAGAAGTATGGAGCACAATGTAAACATCTGGAATAATAAACCTCAAATAGTGAATCATCTTTTTCCTAACTCCAGTCCACCTGCAGCCTAGCTGTTGACAAAAAAAAAAAATGCGCTCCTATTTTAGGAGTAAAGCAATAGTTACAGACACCACGTATTGGCTACCTTACTTCTCAGGCTGGTGGTGTTACAAACTGCTCCTTTGAAAATGTGCTTTCAGACAGTTACCATTTCTCAGGGAGTTTATGATGGCAAGCTAGTAGAGGCATATTTTCACTTGTGTCAGAGAGGGCAAGAGTTTATTTGGCCTTTTATTGGACAGGGGAAACTAATTCAATTTTTTTCTTTTTTATTAATGGATTAATAAATAATATTTTCCTGCACCAAGTACAACTAAAACTATCTTTGAAACCTGAGATTTGTTGGAGCTATTAACATTCAAACTCATTATAGTGAGTGAATTCCTCTAATTTAAATGTAAGCAATTAACTGATGACCACTGGTCAGTATAACACCTTGCCTTTTATCATCAGCACCTTCACACTGACAATCCTTTACCCTGACATTATTTCAGAACCAAAGGACCCTTAAAAGTTCGAACACCTACTCCAATGTCAACATTTTACAATTGACAAAAAAGATGCACAAAGAGTTGAAATAATCTGTCCAAAGTCTCACAGTTCCTAGTTTGAATGGAATCATGACTTTATTCCAGAGTTCCAATGTAGGTGTCTTAGCCTACATTTCTTAGAAAATAGAGCTTGAAGCAAAAGCTTCTGTGGAATCCAGGTAAGTAGGAGTAAGGAAAAGGATAATGAATTAAGGAAGAAAAAAGGGTAAACATAAAGAAGTATATCAACAAACTGACCACAATCTGTTTTATGGCAAGCTAACTTATCTATCTCTCACAACAGGTCATATGAAACTACTACATCTCCATACAGCATCTGAGAAAGGAAGGGAGAAGAATTCATCTGCTAGTTCCCATCTCATTAGTCAAATTCTTCCTCATGTGTTAACTCCTTTGCACATTTTGGTAGTGCACATATGGGCATTTAAGCATGTACCTTGGTATCTCATGTCTCAGTTCCAATGGGAAGCACTGTGGCTCCACTACAGACAGCAAGGCAAGTATGTAGATATAGGGAGATGCATAAAGTTAAAGTGCTATGCTATGCTGCTGCTTTTTCAATACATGTTTAATCACATTCATTCAATAGTGAGTTAGAGATAACCTACTATCTTTAAAGTACATAAGACTTTATTATGAACTTTAGAAATGTACTAAATTTGCCTTCTTGAACCTATATATTCTCTAAATTGCTTTGAAAGTGTTCTTTTTGCATAGAAATGAAATTCCTTGTTCAATTACAGGAGTAATGAAGTCTCAAAATATTCTTATTTGTATAAAAAGAACTCTTTATAAAGCATATCTGAGTCAATGTACATACGTGAAGGCACATCTGTTCATTTAGGCTCCATCAGCATAATAGCAAGAAAATTGGTCAACTTAATAAATTCAGGGAAAATGGGCTAAACAAGGTATTTTGGAAAATGAAAGCAAAGCTATTTTTTGGTTGGCTTTTTAAAATAGTTCAGCTACTAATTATGACATCATACAGACAAATTCTGAGTTATGCTATCTTTTCTTCTCATACACAGTAGTTTCATGAGTCCTACACAGCATTCTTAAATGAAACCAAAGCATTTAGTTGATAAAACATTCAGACTTCACATAGAAAAAATCTTCCACAATAGGCAATAAACAATAGGACATTAAGCCTAATCCAACAGGTGGTCATAATAAAACATGAAAAACAAACTTACACTAAAGAAACAAAATACAACCAAGAAAGAAAGGCCACAACTTTTATCCCTTGGGGTAGAGTGGACTTAACTGGTCAAGTTATAGTGTGTGAATTAATATTGTGTGTCATAGTCCAAGTAGTCAAGGTACAACTTACAAATGTGGCCAGTATACAGAGGTCAATCTTTGCTTGAGTACATGTGGTGCATGTCCAGTCTATGGAAATTAGGACAACTTAAGGAGGGGAGGGGTCAGTGTAGGGAGGTGATAAGCTATAGAGGTATATATACACAAAATAACTCTCAAAATTATATCTCCAGCATGGACTTCTCCCTTTAATGCCCCACAAATATACCAAACTGCCTATTTCACATCTTTAGTCTAATATCTAGTAGAGATATTTCAAATATAACATGTTCAAACTAAGCACTTTTTCTTTTTTGCTTCGAATATTGACCTTTGTAGCCTTTCCTATTTCCTTTAATGCTGATTCCAACCAATCGACTTTGTATTAGTGAATGAATGTAGCCAAAATTCTTAACTTTCAAATGTTCAATTAGTGTTCTACTCTGGTGATTTAGGCTAAATCACATGTGGTCATTAGTACCTCTTTTGAACCTCAGCCTAAGGTTTGAAAACTGAAATTCTTTATCCCTTTATCCTAATCTAGACATATTCCTTATCTTGACCCTCAAATTTATCATCACACTACCAGTGTTGCTGGGTTTTTCTTTTTTAAAAAGAGTCTTACTCTGTTGTCCTGGAGTTGACTGCCATGACATCAGCTCACAGCAACCTCAAACTCTCGGGCTCAAATGATTATCTTGGCTCAGCCTGCTGAATAGCTGGGACTACAGGTGCCCACCGCAACATCTGGTTATTTTTGGAGATAGAGCCTCACTCTGGCTCAGGCTGGCATTGAACTCCTGAGCTCAAGAAAACCACCCACCTTGGCCTCCCAGAGTGTTAGGATTATAGGCATAAACCATTGTGCTTACCCCAGTGTTGCTGGTCTTAAAGGCCAGGATGGGCTATACAAGTAAAGCCATCTTTGGGATGACACTGATTATTGCAAGGAATCTTACTGTCATTACAAATTAGATATTTTTCTCCCAGATGCCTTTTTTTGGGTGGTGTCCTGAAAAGAAATGGGTAATCCTAACTCACAAGTTGTCATTCCTCAATTAGCCAGACAAACCTGATGGTAAAAGATACAGATGACAAGGGTTTGGAAGCCCCAAAGTCTTTGAAGGTTTGACTATTCCTGCTGAAAACAGAGGTAGTCCTTCAGGAAAATACTGTAGCTTTATTAATATAAGGCCTTAACATCAAGCCACGTGCATGTTATCCCATTGTAATAAGATGAGGTGAACCATACATGAATCCTGAAAAGTTATTTTGAACCTATGTCCTCAGGGCTAAACTAAAAGTGATCAAATGCTTCCCTTGCCCCTTTTCTCCCAGGCCCACACTTTAATCCTCAACTTCAAAGTCTTGCCTTATGACAAAAATTCAATCTGATGTCAAAAAAAAAAAAACACTAAAAAGAAAATTAAAGGAAAGGGACATTCGTTTTTATAATACTGCAGATTACATGGTTTAAACAATTTTACCCTGTGAATTTTTTTTCTAAATATTCCCTTTCCAATGAGAGTGAAGGCTTTCTAAGGCTTTCTAAGAAGGAGAAAGTCCCAGGCCAATCTTAATATATAAGCCATATTGAAAGGAAGAGAAAAAAAAATAGTGGGAAGAAATAGTAAATATGGGTCCAAAAAGAAAAAACAAGTTAAAAAATGATTTAAACAAACTGATTATAGATTTGTTTTTCTCTCTCTCTAAAGCATTCTTTCTAATTCCTTGGCTCAGTTATACACTTGAACTCCTTTTGGTCCTTGACTTATAATGAAACTCTTCTTTTTGAAAGTCTTATGGCTCTTCAACTAGAATTTGTGTGTGTGCGTGCATGTGTGTGTAAAGAACAAGAAGGACAGAGAGAGGTAAATGGAGCCTCAACCTCTCTCCTAAAGGTTCAGTGTTAGAATATGCCACTAATGCTATCTGCCTTTCAACTTCCTTCTAGAACATACTCCATAGTATTTGGATCTTATACTAAATGATTCTCTCCTTTAAAGAGAAATGCAAGACTTGATTTGTGGTTTCCCTGGATTGATTTCTTCTGGGCCAATGTGGTGTTGGGGAAATCACAGTTCCCTAAGACCAATTAAATCAGAATCTTTGGAGGTAGGGCTGAGGAATGGATTTTTAAAAGCTCCCATATGATTATATTATACAAACAGGTTTTTAAAAGCCCAACTATATCATTCTATAACTATAAATAGTGAAGCCAAGAGGGGGAAAGTAACTTATAACCACACAGTGAATTAGTAACAAAATTAGGAGAATAAGAATCCATGTTTACAGATTCCTAGGCCAGAGTTCTTATCTTTGTACTAAGTTGCTTCTTTCTATACCCTATGCCCTCTCTGGACCTCTCTGCTTCTTCATCTATAAAATTAAGATAACAAAGCCCAGAAATTTCATGAACATCTTTAATGCAGAAGCATTTTCTAATGTACAAGTTTCCACACCAATGTGAAGAAATTAATGCACAATATATATGTGAGGCTGTGTCTCTAAGACAGCATAATGGAAATTGGTTTTTCTTTTAATTATTAATTCATTTGGATCATGTGTCTACCTAATTATATGTATCAAGATTGAATACTTGTGAGGATTGTATGTGCCTTTAAACTGAACTTGACCTCAATGACAATGAAAATTAGAAGTTGAGAACAGTGGTCGAACTTTTCTTTCTTTTTTACTTACCGGAATAGTGATCAAGAGAAATATAAAAGCAATGCTACTCAGTCAACTATAACATGGCCTTAGGAATGAACATTCTTAGTAAAGTATGACAAGAATGGAAAAACAAGTATCCAATTCACATAATACTAACATGAAGCCAGTAGATAAACGACTACATCCTACATGAGGGAAAAATTAAGTTCCAGTGGGGAGAGGAGGGAGGAAGGAAAGCAGAGAGGGGAGGAGGATTGGTATGCTTCCACTTAATGGGTTCAGTGTAAGGGTATACAGCAGACTCTATGGGAAGGGGCACAACTACAATTTGGATTTGAGTACTTCCAGAGGGAATGGAATCTACAAGTCCTATAGAAACCCTGGGCTAGTTCATTCATAATGCTTACATCCTCCTTGCTCCCTCTATCACACTTGCCTGACAAAATCCAAACCTTAGTTAAATACAGTGTAACCACTTGTTCCACATTTTCATCTAAATAGATGAATATTGTTGGAGAAAAACACAAAACCATAAATTCAAGTGTTCCCTCAGTTCCACCAGGCATTTCTACTTTATTTCTCTTTTTAGTTTATTAAGAAAATCTCTTCAAAAGGTTTGAAAACCCTTCAAAAGGACTATTTCATACTTTTTCTCATCAAAACTTCAATACCTATCCCACTTCCTTTATACCTACACTCCCAATGATAACTTTGCCACACATCACTGGGAAAACAGAAGCATTTTATCTCAAACCCACTCCACTCAGGCTTTTAAATGAACCTTCTTACCAAAATAGTTTTGACGATGTCACCAATGATTCTACCTTGCTAAATTCAAGTCAATTCTCAATCATCTTATTCGACTTATCAGCAATATTTGTCCCAATTAATCATACCCTCTATCTTAATGCAGCTTCCCCCCCCAAAAAGACCAGCAGAACTAGAGTGAGGCAGGACCTACATGCAATTAATTTAGGGGAAGTGATTCAGGGAAGAGGGGAAGGGTACTGAAAAAAGTGAGCCAGAGAAGGAGGGAACATCAGTTCAAAGATATGTTAATAACCTATGGGTTATTCCCACTGACTCTCTAAGGAGCCATGTAGAATATGCTCCAATATTTTCCACCAGAGTGTTTATACAATTGATCAAGCATAATCCTAGAAGATATTAGCTCACTGGCACTTACAAGCTGATACACAGAATCACTGAGGAGGACCCCACAGGTGTCCCACATGGTGGTAGAAGAGAAGCCCCAAGGCAGGAAGCAATAATATGAGATGCAACAGAATGAGGTAGCATCAAACTATGCTTGCATACAGCTGCTTCAGCAATGACCTGACTAAAAGATGGTCCAAGAGCATGTGAAATATGGCTTAAAACAGTGGTTCTCAACCTATGGGTCGTGACCCACAGGAACTGTATTAAAGGGTCATGGCATTAGGAAGGTTGAGAACCACTGGCTTAAAAGATGTTCAGCACATCCTCCTTTTTGAAACACATTATTTACTTGGTTTCTAGTACACTATACTTTTCTGGTTCTCCTCTCATCTCATTATTTACTCCTTTTACAGTCCTTTGATAGTTCTTCCTGATTTTCCTGAGCTGTAAATCTTAGCATGCCTAAGGATTCATTTCTTAGCTTTCTTCTTGATCTATACTCAATCTTTTGGTGATCTCATCTACTCTCCTAAATTTAAACACCATTTATATATTCAAAACTCCCAAATTATATCTCTAGCTGCAATGTCTCCCCTGAATTACAGACTGCTTACTCAAAATCTCCACTTACAAGGTTCATAATAATACAGAATACAACATATTCAAAAGAGAAATCTTGATTTCTATATTGTTCAATTTACTCCCACAATCTAAATTAATGGTGATTCCATTTTTCCAGTAACTCAAGCTACCCATTTGGAGGTATCCTTGACGCCTATACTTTTTTCATATCAATTAATCAGCTAATCCTGTTGGCTCTACCCTCACAATATATCCATAATTTGACCACTTCCTACTATCATTACTGCTAATACCTGGTCTCATCCACTATTATTTCCTCCCTGAATAATTGAAGCAGCCGGCTGATTCTACTCTTGACCTTGACTCTAAAGTCTAATCCCAAAGAGAAACCAGAATTATTGTTCTAAAAATGAATGCAAGATCTTGTTATTCTTCATCACAAAATCCTCCAATGATCTTTCAGCTAACTTAGAACTAGATGGTTATAAAGCTCTACATATACTTCCTCTGAATTTATGTGGCCAACTCTGTCATTTAATTCAGGAGTCCACTCAAATGCCACTTCCTCAAGGAGACCTTCCCTGACCACTCTAAATCAGCATTGCTCATCATTTTATCCTCTTGTTTTGCTTCATTTCTCCCTCCACAGGACTTCTTACTACCTGATTATATTATACAATACAGGGTGGACATAAAGTTCGTGTGCAATTTACTATGTTAAACTATTTTAAATTGCCCACGAACTTTATGTCCATCTTTATATTACTTTTGAACAAATAAATGGATATTGTAGAAATTTAAATTGGAACAATCTTTCTTAAAGTAAGCAAATATTGATTGACTATTTTTTCTGCACCAGATATTGTGTTATGTACTTCTCTACTACGCTCCCTCCCAAAACTTTTCTCTTGCCCCTTGGAACCTCTATTTCTTTAATTTCTCTACTTCTGGAATTAAAACCCTGAGACTTCAATGATACTGATGACTCCCATATTTGTATCTTCACACATAATTTTTCTGTGCTCAATACTGTATCCAGCTATATATCTACACATATTACAGATGCTTCAAATTCAACATGTTCCTAATTGAACTAATCAACTTTGTTCCTCAAACCTTCTTATCTTCTAGGGTTCTCAAACTCAATAAATGGTAATACTATCCACTCAAGTGCTCAAGGTATAAGCTTATGAATATTTTCTATCTTTTCCTTCTCCTTCACCTCCTATACACTTGTACGATGAATCAAAAAGTCCTGTCAAATCTACTTTCTTAAAAATTCTTTCCAATTCATTGTTTTCTACATCTCCATAACCAATAATGATTTACTAACCAAAAAGCTATTAACAATGCCTTATTGAACTACTCCAATAGTTTTTTAACTAGTTTCCGCAGAAAACCTTTAGTCCCCGCTCCACTGTTATCCTCACCTAGTAAAGAGTAATATTTTTAAAATGCAAATTTGATTATGTCATTGTCTTGTTCTCCATTATTCTTTGTAGCCCTCTAATCATTAAATCAAACTTCTTAGCATTGCTAGGAGCTTGCCTACATCTCTCCTATCTCATATACTACCTTCTTCTCACTTTATTCCAGTCATACTGGCTTTCTCTCATTTTCTTAAACATACCAAATTTAATCCTGCCTCAGAGCATTTGCCTATTTTGGTCTATCAAAGCAAACCAGTTCACATAGCTTACTCCTCCTCATTCTTTAACTCTCTTGACCATCACTTACTCAGTAAAACCTTTTGTTTTAGTCCCTTAAAGTCTATATTATGTCCTTCTATAACACTTGGTACTATCTCTGAATGCACTAGTAATTATTTAATTATTACATGTTTCTGTCTTCTACTATTTTTTTAGAGATGGGGTCTCACTCTTATTCAGGCTGCTCTCAAACTCCTGAGTTCAGGCAATCCACCTGCCTCAACCTCCCAGAATGCTGAGATGATAGGTATGAGTCACTGAGCTGGCCTGTCTTCTACTACTAAAATATAAACTTCATGAGGGCAAGAATAGTTATTGTGTTATTAATTCCTGTATCCTTACTACCTAGAATATTGTGTAAAAATACTGGGGAGAGGTGGCACCTGTGGCTCAAAGGAGTAGGGCGCCAGCCCCATATGCCAGAGGTGGAGGGTTCAAACCCAGCCCCAGCCAAAAAATGCAAAAAAGAAAAAAATACTGGGGAGAAAAGAACACATATCAATACTACAGTATATTCCACTGAGAAATAAAAATAAATATCAGATTATTTTTATTATGCATCATTAATGTCATTCTCCCTTAGACTAAGTTGCAAAATTGAGAGATATATGTATTTCAATCATGTTTATGACTTAGACCTATATTTCTCTCTCTATTGCACTCCTATTATAAAATATGCTGGAGCTATTGACTATAAACTTTTAAATTTGTGTTACATACTACTGGATAGTCGCACATTATTCAGTGAATGCCAAAATGCTCCAAAGTACTTTTAGTTCTTCCTACTATAATTTTTCAAATCATGCTGGGTAGGGTCAGGCAGAGTTGACTCATCTTAGAAAATGCACTCATTTGACTTCACTTACTTTTACTTTCAAATGTGAGTTCATTACATTACAAAAAAAAAAAAAGAAAACATTTTTTTTCCTTCTCCTCTCTGGGATATAAAAGCAAGAACCAACTAACTATATGGTGTTAACAAGAGATTCACATTACTATAAAGATACAGATATGTAAAAAGGAAGTATGTGGAAAGCAATATACAATTTTGGAAAATACAGAGAAATCTGGAGTGGCTACATTAATATAATGTAAAGTAGACTTCTGAGTAAAAAATATTGTCAGGAATAAAGAGAGACATCTCATAATGATAAGCAGACCAATTCTCCAAGAAGACATAAAAATTCTAAATGGGTATACACCTAACAACAGGACTTGAATATACAGGAAGCAAAAACTAAGAGAAATGAAAGGAGAAATAGACAACATGTGCTTATAGTTGGATATTTCAACACACCTTTCTCAGTAATTGGTAGAAAAAATAAGTAGGCAGATCAGTAAGGATATATAAGATTTAAAAAACTGACTTATTTGACTTTTATGGAAAACTCTACCCAACAACAGCAAAATATACATTCCTTTCAAGTGTACAGGGAACATTCACCAAAACAGACCATATTCTGAATCATAAAACAAATCTCAATAAACTTAAAAGACCAAAATCATACCAGGTATATTCTCTGAGCATAATAGGATTAAATTAGTAATCTATAACTAAAGTCTCTGAAAATCCCTAAATATGTGGAAATTAGCAACACATTTGTACATAACACATGGGTCAAGGAAGAAATGACAAGTTAAATCCAAAAATATTTTTAACTGAAAATGAAAACATGGCATATCAAGACTTGTGGGATATAGCTAAAGTCCCATAGAGGGAAATTTATAGTATTAAGTGCTTATATTAGAAACGAAGGATTCATATCAACAACCTAAGTTTCTACTAATATTTTAACAATTAGAATAGAACAGCAAAATAAGCCCAAAGTGTACAAAGATGGAAATAATAAAGAGAATTAATAAAAAAGAAACAGAAAAGCACTGGAGAAAATCAGTGAAATCAATAGCTATTTGGAAAGATGCATAAGCCTTAACTAATCCAATCAAGAAAAAAAAAAGGGAGAAAACACACATTATGAATATCAGAAATGAAAGCAGGAACATCATTATAAATCTTAAGTATATTAAAAAGATAAGAAAATACTACGAATGTCATGCCAAGAGATTTCACAACTTAGATGAAATTGATAATTTCCTTTAAAGACCAAATTTTTAAAGAAAAATAGCAAATTCAAATAAGTTTGTGTTGTATGAAGACACTGTATTCATAATTAAAAATACCACTAGGCCAGATTATTTTCTCTGGTTAATTCAATAAAGCTTTTAAGGAAAAGGATAATATCAATCTTACACAAATTCTTTCAAATTATAAAAGGAGGAGATATTTCTCAAGTAAGTTTTGAGCCAGCTTTATTCTGATTTTAAAACCAGACTAAGATATTACAAAAAAAGAAACCTACAGAGTAACATTCTTTATGAACAAAACCACAAAAATTATTTAACAAAATATTAACAAATTGAATCCAGCGATATGTAAATAAAAGATAATGCATCACAACAAAGTGGGGTTTACCCTGAGAATGCAAAATTATATTAACTTTTGTGAAAAATTTATAATTCACTCTCTATCATCAGAATAAAGGAGAAAAGTAAATGATGATATTAATAGGGGCAACAAAAACTCATCTGAAAAAAATTCAAGACCAATTCATGATTTAAAAAAAAATTGAAGGGAACCTCTGCAACCTTATAAAGGGTATCTATAAGAATGCTCTACTGCTTTACCCCTAAGACTAGGAGCAAAGTAAGGATGTCTACTCTTGCTACTTTTATTCAACATTGCACTGGAAGTTATAGTCATTGCAATAAAGTTTGTGCAAGAAATAAAAGACATATGATTTGAAAAGGGACTGAGGTGGCTACACATGCACGATGGGTGCAGGGCGGCTCTTCTATCTTCTTTGCTAGCTCAGTCCTTCGCAGCCTTGTCCGTTCCACATGGCGCTTGTCGTGGAGAGTCGCTGCCAAGTGGACACTCACTTGGGGTCATCATGGCTGGTTAGGAGTACATGAGCTTGGAGCAACTGGGAGCTGGCTTTGATAAATACAAGTACAGTGTTGTAGATACCAATCCACTTTCTTTGTATATCATGCATCCATTTTAGAACACTATAGTAAAGGTACTTCCTACTTGACTGGCTCCCAATATAACTTTTTCTGGCTTTCTGCTGGATGTACTCAATTTTCTACTTATGGCTTACTTTGATCCTGACTTTTATGCTTCAGCACCAGTTCATAAACATGTAGCTAGCTGGGTTTGGGTTGTATTGGGCATCCTCCACTTTATAGCCTACACTGGATGGAAAGCAAGCTCACATAACCAATTCCAGCATTCCCAAAGGGGAACTTTTTGATCATGGCCTGGATAGTTGGTCATGTGTTTACTTTGCTGTAACTGTGGAGTGAATCTTTGGACGAGGATCAGCTAGTGCCGGTGTTTTTGTTCTTCATGTCTTGCTATGGGCAGTTTTATTTTCTTTAATCTTGTCCCACTGGGAAAAGTAGAACAGAATGATTCTTTTCCTATCATGGAGATATGACATTAGCCAGGTGACAATTTCTTTTGTCTACATAGTGACTGATTGTGGGCGTTGAGGCCTATTCAATGTCTATTAAGCTATTGTTCCCTTCTTTTCTCCATGTTTGCTATTCATTTTGTCTATAGCATGGACCCTCTGGAGGCCTTCAGATATTTTAGAGATACATCCTAGAATATTTTGCTTTGTGGTTGAAACAGCCTTTGCCAACATCACATGTCAGTTGATCATTTGCCAAATGAGCAGTACCTGTTTTCCAATTTGAATTGTTTACTGGTTCCTCTCTTTTTGATTGTCTTGGTGGTAAACTCAGGAGTAGCCTCTTCCATCAATAATAGTCTCCTGTATACATTAGCAGCCACTTTCACTATAGCCCATGTCCATTATGGAGTACAAGTGGTGAAGCAGCTAAGCAACCATTTTCAGATTTATCCCTTCTCTTTGAAGAAATAAAACTCAGATTGACTAGGAATAGAAAAAAAGAATATTGGCCTATATTCTACAAAAGAAGCACTTTAATTACAGATTCTTCAAATATTTCATCCATCATCATTGAATGAAACTGATCTCCTTAACAGACATGGGATCTCATTATGTGTGGTACTTGGAAAACAGGACTGGCACACATGATCTTGACTTGTGGAATTTTAGAACTACTAACTTCCATCTTTTTTTTTTGTAAAATCATGTAACATTTTGGTTAAGCAAAACTAAACTAACCCATTAGACCAGCAAAATATTCCTGGTGATTTTAACTTCATGAATTAATAGTTAAAATTTCTTTGTTTTTATTTTTAAGACCCCCCAAATGGTTTAGGAATATCGATAACACTCATAAAAACACAATATATTTTTATATTCAGTACTTTGTAATAGTAGGAGTATCAATAGCCCAAATCTAACATAGGGGAAAAAAAAAAACAAGATACCTTCAGCAAGAGTGCCAGTGAATACCAAAATATGCAGTTGCCAAATACTGGTTGCCTTTTGTCCTTACATGCTAAGAGAGCTAATATATATTTCAATTCTCTAGTATTATGTCCCTCTTTGTTATGGAATGATCTTGATAAAATGGTTTAATTTACTTTTAAAAAAGAAATAATCTACTGAGACTTACTAGAGAATGAGTTACAATTATAGCTCACCCATTAGAATGGTTCCTTATTTTAATGTGGCATTCCACCCCCCATCAGCTGCAGGTTGCTGAGACTTGGTGACTGTGAGCTATGATTGTAAGAATACATGTAACAATCCCAATCTTATGGTAGTTACTTGTGAGGTGAAGAATGTGAATAAAAATACATGATAAGAGAAATTTAAATGGAGTTATGAATCTCATGAACCTCTCACTATGACCAAAATTAGTTTTGTGATTCAATTGTCAATCTTTCCTTCATTTTTCTTTCACTGTCTTGTTGGGGGTTGTGATACTGTGTGTGTGTGTGTGTGTGTGTGTGTGTGTGTGTGTGTGTGTGTGTGTGCGTTTCATACAGGATATACCAGAGAGAAATTATCTTTCTCTACTTTCCCATTTCTCCACTTGAAGAAAATTTTTGACATACGGTATATGCCTTACTGAGTACAAAAGCCCTTTAATATGACCTGGAGTAATTTCTGAGGTTTACTTACAACCATAAAAATCCCCATGTGGTTGTTTTATAGATCACATCTTTTCATGATGTGGACATTTTCTTCTATTTTTTTTTTTTTACTTTGTCTTTATTTAATTTTGTGGTGGTGAAATTTACTTGCTGGTTTTATTTTTAACTAGATAAAGTTTGTCTTCAATGAAGACTGTATCTTAATACTTTGGGGGGATAGATTGTACTTGCATTAAAAAGACACCACTCTGTTATGAATTAAGTTCACAACCATTATTTATATATAAATTTGATCATTGTTAAAGTTAGTGTATTCTTCTGTTGAATTTTAGTCTGTTACTTTATAAAAACTGCAATTGATATTTCATTTTTTAGAAAATTTGGGAATTCTAATCATTGTCATTTAGGTTATTAGAAATCAGTCAAGGACCTAGCTCATGGCTCTGGACTCACTTTTTAAAAATTGTAAAGGTTGACCAAGGCAAGAGCTAGATGGCCAATTAGAGGCCATCTTCTTGCCAGAACAACTGCTTGTGGAGCAGGCAGGAGAGGTAAAGGGACAGAGGCCCTGTCTCCCTACCATATCAGGGCTGAACTCAGGAGACCCCTGCACTATGTGGCCCTGATTGTTAATATCAGCAGGCTGTGTACTGGGAGTGACCCTCCATCTCTACAGGTACATTGGTGAGAGTGATGCTTGGCCCAAGCCTGTCCCTTGCCTGGCTGGTTCTGACCCAATCCTCTCGGTCAGTTTGTCTCCCCATCTGTACACTGTCCCTGGCTTAGGGACTCCCCTGGAAGCACTGCCTTTGACCCCAGCCCTCCTGGCATAGAGAAAAGCAGTCTGGGAATCAAGGTCTTCTAGTCTGTGAAACCCTGAAAACAGCTTCATCAGGCTGTGAGTGGGAAGGGTCACAGGAGAACATGGCAACTTATTTAAATGGATAGTGGTGAAGGGGAGCAGTAAGCTCAATGTTCTGGGAACACTGGCCTTTGAACTGATATCAGCTCCACCGATACTACCATGCAAGTGGCACTAAAACCCTGCTGAGCAGGCCCACAAGAATGTCCCTAGAAGGTGTGTGGTGAGCTCCTCCTGCCATCACCCTTGAAACTGGTATCATCCTGTTGGTTTATAGAAGTGTCCCAAATTCCTTGCTGAACGGGCTGGCAGAACAGTAAGATGCTGCTTTGCTTTGGTAGTTCCTGAAATGAGTGTGGTGAGCTCCACATAGCAGGGCCTCTGAAACTTATATCAGCCCCTCAGATTTGGCATCCAAATGTCTCTAAACCTTCTGAGTGGGCAGCAGAAAAGCAATCTGCCGCTTCACAGCAGCACGTCTTGGAAAAGGCAAGGACAGCTCTGCCCCAGGCCTGTGAAAATGATATCACCCCACGATATCTGGTAGGCAAATAGCAGCTCTAAAATCTGGTGACCAGCTGGTGGAACAAGAAGCTGCTACTAGGGCGGCGCCTGTGGCTCAGTCGGTAAGGCGCCGGCCCCGCATACCGAGGGTGGCGGGTTCAAACCCGGCCCCGGCTGAACTGCAACCAAAAAAAATAGCCGGGCGTTGTGGCGGGCTCCTGTGGTCCCAGCTACTCGGGAGGCTGAGGCAGGAGAATCGCTTAAGCCCAGGAGTTGCAGGTTGCTGTGAGCTGTGTGATGCCACGGCACTACTGAGGGCCATAAAGTGAAACTCTGTCTCTAAAAAAAAAAAAAAAGAAGCTGCTACTAGACATTGGCAAATCCTAGAAGAGGCAGGGAGAGCTTTGCATTTAGGGGCAGCAGGTCCCAACATCAGTCTTCCTGACTGGGTATACACATATCCCTAGAGCCTGATGAACAGCCCTAAAACCAGCAGACCATTGTGCCACTTGGTTGGCCCAGACTCTGTCCTCCAGGTTGCAACTGCCTCCTGTGAGGTGGCTAACCATGTTCAACTAGAATATCTCTTAAATCTGATTCAGGGACACCATAACCTTCTACCTTAAAGTTAAAAAAATAAATAAATAGAAAAAACACATAGGGGAGAATCAGCAAAAGAACTCTGCTAACATGAAAATTCATAGCATATCAACTCTTCCAAAGGACTACAATAGAGCTACAGCAGAAAATTCTATCCATAAAGAAATTGTTTAAATGATAGAAAAGCAATTCAGAGTTTGAATGGGAAATATGATGAATGGAATTGAAGATAAAGTGGAGAAAGAAGCAAAAATTCCTCTAAAAAATCAATTAAATTAAAGACAAAATCACCAAAGATCTAGACATAATTAGAAAGGATATATAACACAGCTTAAAGAATTGAAAGAGGCATTCATTGAGTTTCAAAACACAGCAGAGTTTCAAAAACAGTCTAGACCATGGAGAAGAAATAATCTCAGAACTTGAAGACAAGACTTTTGAACTAACCCAAACATTTAAAAGAGCCTAAAAAGAAGAGAGTAAAGTAAAGCAATATCTTAGATATGGGACTACACAAAATGTACAAACATACAAATCATAAGTATCCCCATGTGAGAATAGGAGAGTCCCCAAAACATGGAACCCCTAGTTGAAGACATTATGACAGAAATAGACACATTGTAATTAACCTGGCCAAAGTTAAAATGAAAGAGAAAATATTTCAAGCAGCCAATTGTAAGCAATAGCTGACCTACAAATGCAAAATCATTAAAAACATTGAGGCAGGTGGACTACACGAGCTCAGGAGTTCAAGACCAGCCTGAGCAAGAGTAAGATCCCAATGTCTACTAAAAATGGAAAAACTAGCTGGATGTTGTTGTGGGCACCTGTAGTCCCAGCTACTTGGGAAGGCTGAAGTAAGCGGATCTCTTAAGCCCAAGACTTTGAGGCTGCTGTGAGCCATGATAACACAGAACTCTGACCAGGTTGACAAAGTAGGACTATCTCAAAAACAACAATAATAAAAAAAGAAAAACAAAAAATCCCCCCCCAAAACAATAAACCCCACATTAGAGTGACAGTGGACTTTTTAGTAGAAGCTTTACAAGCCAGAAGAGAGTGGTCATATGCCTTCAATCTTCTCAAACAAAACAATTTCCAGTCTAGAATTCAGTATTCTGCTAAATCAAGTTTCATATTCAATGGAGAAATAAAATTGTTTACTGACAAGTGAACTTTGAGGATATTTTGCACTACAAGGTCAGCTCTGTAGGAAGTACTCATACCCATACTACAAACAGACCAACACAGTGGAGCCCCAGTAAAGTAAACACAACCAGAAACTAAAGGACAAAGCTTACATAATGGTGCAAGTGATAAAACTGAGATAACGCCGGAAAGGCTATGTTAACCACTGGGATAAAAATGTGTCAAATGGTTTATGAAGTGAGTGTATGATGCCCCATAATCATATCATTGTATACACTTATGATTTAATAAAAAAATTAAAAAAAAAAAAAAAAGAGTTGAGAAAAAAGAAAAAAAAAAAAAAAAAAAAAAAACTAGGCAACACACTCCACAAAACAAGACAGTGATATATTCTCTCAATAAACATGAATGGCTTGAATTCCCCACTGAAGAGGCACAGGCTGGCTGAATGGATAAAAAATCACAGGCCTAGTACATGCTGTCTTTGGAAACACATTTAACCTCCAACAACAAATCAAGGCTCAGGGTGAAGAGTTGGAAAGCAATATTTCAGGCAAATAGAAATCAGAAGAAAGCAGTAGTTGAAATCCCATTTGCAGACACAATTGACTTTAAAGCAACAAAAGGAAAAAAAGACAAAGATGGACACTATATACTGTACAAGGGAACCACACAACAAGAAGACATTTCAATTTTTCTTAAATATTTATAAACCTAACATTAATGCCCCCCAGATTTATAAAATGAACCCTTCTTGATTTGAATAATACAATAACTCACAACATCCCACTGACAGAACTGGACATATCCTCCAAGCAGAAACTAAACACAGAGACAATGGACCTGTCTCAAAAACAACAACAAAAACAAAAACCCTAATACTAGAACAAACAAATGAGATTAACAGAAGTATTCAGAACATTATACCCCCAATACTACTGATTATATGTTCTCTTCATCAGCTCATGGATCATACTGTAACATCAATCATGTCCTAGAACACAAATTGAACCTCTGCAAATATGAAAGAATAGAAAATTTACCTTGTATCTTTACAGACTACAACCAAATAAAAATACAACTCAGGTCCAATACAAAAACACATCCTTACACAAAGTCATGAAAACTAACCAACCTTTTGCTGAATTTCATCCAGTAAGAGTGAGTAGTGTGGCTTCTGATCTACAATTCACAGGTGGCAGACTGCTGGGGAATGGTTCTTCAAGCCCCTTTCAGACTCTCTCCAGCATAGGGCACAGCCCCAGTGAGGGGTGTGAGGAAATGTTTGTAGGTTCCTGAATCCACCCTCTTTCTACTACCTTTCTGTGTTTGGGTATCAAAAGGCAGACAGAAGCAGTAGACAGAGGTCCTG
Organism: Nycticebus coucang; assembly: GCF_027406575.1. Lineage (NCBI taxonomy): Eukaryota > Metazoa > Chordata > Mammalia > Primates > Lorisidae > Nycticebus > Nycticebus coucang. The sequence goes on from NC_069804.1 coordinate 187,047,232, forward strand.
GTGCCTCTGGCAATGGTTGCAATCCCACAGCACTGATAAACCTGGCAAAATTCCCCTCAGTGTGCACTCGTAGGCTCTTTAGCTATTGACTCATGTCTCCTAGACCCTAATACTCTTGCTGTTTACTTCTGTAGAGTCTCTTCTCCACTCTCAGAGAGACACATTTCACTCTCTAAAGTGTCTTTTCCTTGTGGTTTTTGCAAGTGCTTTGGTAAGTGACTGCATGTCAGTAAGGGACTGCTTTGTGTGTTTGGTTAAGTTTGTGCTGACTTTTTCTTGTATTTCTCAGTTGCTTTAAGTGCATTTTAAAGGGTCTTCTCCATTTCCTTTTCCTCCAAAGTGAATCTCCATTGACTTTTCTGTGTATTTGTAAAAGAGGACAGAACTGTCTCACTGTTAGCTAAATGAGAGACGGAATTCCTCACCTCTGAAGACAAGGGGCATTTTACTCCTCCCTGAAATGTATCCCTGAGTGATCAGGAGCCTGAGTGGGAGTAGCCTGGGGCAATTGCATGATGCAAATGTGGCCCTATAGGGAAACACCCCATAAATTAATTAAAAGATAGCTCATCCAGGAAATGCTTATAAGAGCTGATCACTTGGTGTTTTGAGCCCTCTTGATGGTTTTAGACCCCCAGAAAGAGAAACTGAAACATGTAAGAGGGTGAGAGTGGCTCAGTGGTGACACACTGAGAAGCTCCACCCACAAAGCAGCACTTTGATCCATGAACACTAAACTTTAGATTATAGTTCATTCCTTCTTCACAAAAATGGATTTAAAGCCCGTTTAAAAATTAGGGGAGGCAAAGAAAATGACCCAGGGCTTCCATTCAGTTTATTGTTTTATTGGTGTAAATTGAAAGATCAGAGACATGCCTAGTTTTCTAAGGTTTCAGCTGGTTGTGACTAATTCTGGTGCAAAACTTTTTACAGGAAATGGTCAACTTGCAACTATGGTGTTAAAATGTATCTCAAATCCAATTCTTTCAGTCCTGACTTGCTGATACTAGTCATTATTGTTTGCTGACTTTCTTGGGAAAAAGAAGCATGGTGCATATTATCAATATTCTGCCAGACTTAGGGCTTCTCTACCCCTATGACTGATGAAAGGTCTGTTCATGATGGGCATGATTGAGGGGATATTCCAGGGGACTCCACACTGGAATGCCTCCTTGGCAATTGAATGTGAATATGGAAGTGTGTTTTTGTAAAGGAAAGGCTAAGCAGAGAGAAATGTGAGTAAAGAAAATATAAAAGAAGAAAATAATATTGTATAAAGAGGAATTAAATGGGATTTTTTTTCCTGAAATAACTGAAGGAAGATTTGGGGGATAAAAACTGAAAGGTCCAAGCATGTTTTAGAGATAATCTGTGTGAAGTTGTAAAGTTTGCAAAAAGGAACTGTGGAATGATATATGGGTGAGAAAAGGGTAAACTTCACTAAACTTTCAGGGTCTATCTCCTGGTTGCTTTAAATCAATAGTCCAAGCTCAGAGGTTACGGAATAACCAGTTTTGACAGCTTTGCAATGAGACTGGGGAAAATGGATGAAAATTTCATTATCTGTAACTTGAACAGACTCAGTTCCAATGAGGCTTTCACAAGCAATTCATAATACCAGTAGGAGAGACAAGTATTGAAACCTCTAAAGAAAGAATGCCTATTTTTTTCTTATACTAAAGCCCAGCACTGATGCAATTCCCCAATGGTGAGCAGTAATCACAAGAGGACACCTTGAGATATCCTGCATTTAGCTTTATTTTGCCAAAGAGAGAGAAAATAGGCCTTCTGGCTCAGGTCTCTTGGACTAGTCAGAAATTCCCAAGGGAGACATTGCAACCTTATCTTGACTCACCAGTGACATCTCCTCCACCTTCTTCAGAAAAGGGACCAGTACTAGAGACTTTACCTGACAGGTGGTAATATAAAAACAGCTTGAGTGTGTTCCCCATACTCTTTATCTGAGGTGAAAAAATTAAGAACCATTTGGGAAACTTTTCAAATGATCCTGATAAGTATGCCAATGTTTTTCAAGGGTTGGGACAGTATTTTGACCTCCCATGAAGACATAACTTTGTTGAAGCTTTAAGAAAGGCTAGAAAGTGGCAGGGGGTGGGGGGGTGGGTAGGGGGTGGGAGGGAGCTTGTGGTTCATAACAATAAGTCTTCAGAAAATGTTGTACCCAATGCGAGTGGAATTATAGAGAAAACACCAGCACACTGAGTTCAAATTAGGAATGGGGTCTTTATTGGCTAGCCGACTGAGATAGGCTCACACTTGCAAATTCTTGGCAAAATAATACAGTGGTAAGGGTTGTTTTTATATATATATATCTTTCTTTCAGGTGGGGAGGGGATTAGAATTCCTAACACAAAGCAGTTTACAGAAACAAAAGGTGAGATTAGATCTATAGGGCAGGAGGTTAGAATCAAGCAACTACAAAGAAAAGACAAATGGTGTTTTACATGGGCCCTGCATCCCGGGCTATCTCCACCGGGGAGATTAGATCAAGGGGTTAGGATACAGCCATTACAAAGGGAACCAAATGCTGTTTTACAAGTGCCCACATCCTGAGCTAATCTGTCCTATCTTCACAAAGTATGTTTATTTAACACTTCCCTTTTGGCCAGGCCTATGTGGTGAAGGAGTGCAAGATGAGGCTAATCTGGCCTTCTCAAAAAAGACTAGGTACCCCATAGAGAGACAGCCACCTTTAAGGACACTAAGTGCAACCCTGAGAATTGTGCTAAGCTGCTTTCTATCATTCAGGAGAGGGACGGAAATCCCTCAGCCCTTCTTTTTTTTTTCTTTTTTTTTTTTTATTAAATCATAACTGTATACAATGATATGATTATGGGGCATCATACACTCCCTTCATAAACCATTTGACACATTTTTATCACAGTGGTTAACATAGCCTTTCCGGCGTTATCTCAGTTACTGTACCAAAACATTTACATTCTACATTTACCAAGTTTCGAAAATACCCCTGTAATATGCACCACAGGTGTGATCCCACCGATTCCCCTCCCTCTACCCACCCCCCCCTTTCCCACTTCCCCCTATTGTTAAGTTGTAGCTGGGTTATAGCTTTCATGTGAGAGTCCCAAATTAGTTTCATAGTAGGGCTGTGTACATTGGGTATTTTTTCTTCCATTCTTGGGATACTTTACTAAGAAGAGTATGTTCCAGCTCCATCCATGTAAACATGAAAGAGGTAAAGTCTCCATCTTTCTTTAAGGCTGCATAGTATTCCATGGTATACATATACCACAATTTATTAATGCATTCGTGGATCGATGGGCACTTGGGCTTTTTCCATGACTTAGCTATTATGAATTGGGCTGCAATAAACATTCTGGTACAAATATCTTTGTTATGTTGTGATTTTCAGGATTGAATGGCAGATCTATTTTTAGATCTCTGAGTGTTC